>NC_059383.1:31498800-31778800 GCF_019703515.2 Myxocyprinus asiaticus | reverse complement strand
CAGACGCATCGTGATAAGATTCCAGCGACACGCAATCTGTCTGTCCACACCAGGCGTGACGTGACACCGCGATATTAATACACTAAAATGAGGATAACTGACAATAAAATGTAGAAAAAGAGCAATGACAGATGGAACAGTCTGTTTATTGAACGCAACTCATTTTTTCACTGAAGCTTTGTATGTACATATGCTTTCAACGGCAAACCCAGAGGGGATAAATACAAAATCAAACACACACACAGTATAAAGTTACTCTATGAATCTCATCCTTATTCAGTCTGTTACAATTGTTAATGTTCATGCGGTACTCCTGTTGTTATTTCGCCGATCTCCACATGACAGGGAAGCAGAGAGAAAGTCAAAATGAGCCAGTATGTCTCCCCTCTGCCATTCTGAACCGGTGTGTGTGACAGAACTCCGACTGAAAAGAACGAGACCTCAAGCACAACATTCGGTATGTGTGTGACACCCTCGGCCAAAATCAAGTTGTTCTGAACAAGCTAGTGAGATGCCGACCTTAATATACTGCAATAAGAATCATTTTGGACCCATTTGTTGACTGCGCTGGCCGTTGCGACGTCGCAGAAATAGACTTGTCGCGGCTGGTTAGGACACGGTGTTACTTGTTTGGCCTCTTTATTGGACATTTATTTCCAAAGTCTCAATTGTGTATAAAACCGTCTGTGTATTCTGAAAGATGTATAGATGAAAAGAAATCTGTCCGTTTTTAATGAGTCATGAATAATGAAACCGATGTGTGTGTGAATCAGATGGCGAACATTACGGTGACCTATCGGGATGGCAGAGTGTCTCAGCTGGAGCAGGTGTACATACGTGGCAGCAAAATACGCTTCCTCATTCTGCCTGACATGTTGAAAAATGCCCCCATGCTGAAGAGCATGAAAAACAAAAACCAGGGGGCAGGAGCCGGAAGAGGCAAAGCTGCTATCCTCAAAGCTCAAGGTTAGTAAACAAGCGTTTTTATGTTAGTTCAGACTTCATTACAATGACTCTGTTTGAACACAACAGTTGTAGAATGTATTTTTTTGAGTGGCTGCAGTGTAGACCGTATTTAGCCACATCAATTATTTGTATTCTGTAGTCTTTTAAGACAACGATAGCATTGTTATTGTTGGTGCATCACATACAGCATGTAAGCTGTTTTGTAAAAGTACATTTTAATTCAGTTTGAGATGTAATATAACGATAGTAATGTCAAACAGGCTATAGAATAGAAAAAGATGTCCTTGAGCACTTCTTAATGATAATGTTTGTTCTGTTGGTTTAATTAGTGGTTGTAGTTTGAGCAGCTAAACAAGTTCATGTGACAAGTGCAGGTGTAAAGTTTGTGTTTCCTTTCCAGTCGCTGCCAGGGGCCGAGGGCGAGGAGGACCACCAGGAGGCAGAGGAAATATTTTCCAGAAAAGACGATAATGTGAATCGCATTTTAGTCCATTTTCATTTTGTACAGGTTTTTTATTTTTTTTGTCACATACCGTGCGGTTTTGGTGATTTTTGTAGTTTAAAGTTTTATTTCACTTTTCTCATGTAATAAACTGAGCTGTTGAATAATCAGTATATACTGTCTTATTTTGCTATGATACCAGTCTATCCTCATAATTAAGAACCTTATTTATGCAGCTCATGTGCTTTTTATAGATTTTTTTTAAAATTATTTTTATTCTCATCATTTACTCACCCTCATGCCATCCCAGATGTGTATGACTTTCTTTCTTCTACAGAGCACAAGTGAAGATTTTTAGAAGAATATCTCAGCTCTGTAGGGCCAAACAATACCAGTGAATGGTGAGCAGAACTTTGAAGCTCCGGAAAGCACATTAAGGCATCTTAAAAGTAATCCATAAGACTTCAGTGGTTTAATCAATATCATCTGAAGCAATCCAATTGCTAATGATCTTGCCTAGAGACTGCAATGGCAAGATGTACAGTGAAAAAAGGAGTTGTATTTTGGTCTGTTCTCACCCATAAGCGATTGGATTGCTTCAGAAGACCTGGATTAAACCACTGGAGTTGTATGGATTACATTTATGCTTGCTTCATGAGCTTTTTGGAGCTTCAAAGTTTTGGTCACCGTTCACTTGCAGTGTATGGACCTAATCTTCGTTTGTGTTCTGCAAAAGAAAGTCATACACATCTGGGGTGGCATGAGGGTGAATAAATTGAGAGAATATTCATTTATGGGTCAATATTCCTTTAAAGTAGCAAACCCTTATCATTTTCAGTGCATTTTACTTTTACATAATATACAGTGACAGGGGCATAGTTGTCATTTTAAAAGTGTGTGGGGGGGCACAGCTGTCAGTAGGTGGGTCGCACAGACCCAACACATACAGTGCCGTATTAATATATAAGTACTATATTAATATATATGTATTATTTACTAATATTTGTAGTATTTTAAAGATTCAAGTATTGCAAAATTAGCTGCAAAAATAAAGGGCATCTTGTGGAGCACTTGCTTCTGTTTTACACATGACAATAAAAGACTGAGCACAAGCTGGTCCTGAATACATTATTTAATCAATTATAATAATGACAAGTGTGCATGTGCATTGTGGGATTTAAACGTATCCAAGTGGCTCCAGTGTTTTGACTATGTTCACCAAAATTGGTTCAGATTCATTTAATGATTCAGTGACCATTTCTGGTGATTCCAGAAGGTGGTGACAAATGAGTGTCTTGTGTGATCAAAAGAACATTTTAATCCTTTAAAATGTGTACGTCTACAGACCTACAAAGAGACTTTAGTTGAGGTTTTAAGCATTATAAGAACAAAGCAAATCTATCATTTCCCTACAGTTTGTGAGCTGCTGAGCATGACTTTTATCAAAAGACAACAATAATAGTTAATAATAATTGAGTTCTACATATCGATTCACTTCAGTAAAATGCAGAAGTGTTGTAAGAACACAGCAGATCTATCTTTTTTCTTACAGTTTGTCGACTGCACACCAACATAGAGGTAAAAAATAAGGAGCTGATGTTAAAAATAGCTTTACATATTTAACACAGATCTAGTAATCTGCTTAAATTGGCAAAAACAACCAATCAAACTATGACCTCACAAACATAATGTAAAAAGCATAACTTAATGAAGACTCATGTGCTGATATAAACTCCACTAACAATGTGTGCTTAAAAGAAGTAGGCTATTGTCTTTTGTTTTGTTTTTTTCTGTAGTGCATTTCACGTAATTCTGCCAATCAAGAACGATATGCCGAAAAATAACTCTCATTTGTGTGTTCCTCATCTCTAGATTCATTTAGATCAACATCAATGCTGATAAAAAGCATGGATAAATGAGCATCGTTGAAAGCAACTTTGTAGAAATGAACAGAGCCACGTTGATTAGACCATCTGACTGATGGCCTATTATGCAAGTGTGATTGGCTGGATGGTTGCTCAATTAGCCCGAAGAAACAAAACGCAAAGAATACTGTATACAAAATCCACCATTTGGTCCTCTGTATGGGTCTAGCTTGGAAAAGTGCGGGGGACAAAAATCGCCTTTTTAAAGAGTGTGGGGGACGTGTCCCCTGCTACGCCCTTGTACAGTGAGTGGCCCCAAAAAGTACTTGGAGATTTAAGCCATACTTAAAACAGTATGAATGTCATTGCATTTGATGAATTTTTTTTTTTTTTTTTTTTTTTAGTGATAGATTGATCAATTAAAATTTCCACTTGATATGGCAAAAATGGCTTGGAAAGTCAAGTTCTGTGAAAAGCTTCCCAATTATTTTACATATACCACTTTGTTTGATATGTTGTTATCCATGCAGTGAAATTCCTGCATGTCTAAAGGTCCAAATGTACAGAACTGACTCTTGGTTGAGAGCCTGTCACTGTCCGTCACTAGACGTAGTTCCCGTTCAGTCCGTTAGATGGCGCCACACCTCTCACACTCACTAACACAACAGATCCACCTCCGTCCCCCGCTGCATGCACATCATACCATATCATAAACCAGCTCCCATTACTGCCAGCGAGCTAACAACATACCCTTCAAAAAACAGCATTTAATAAACTGCAGAGGTAAGAACACAACACTGAACGAACGACTCGTAACATACAGCTATTAAGCGACACGCGTGAACATGCGTGATCACGATGATTTTATTAATCCGCGGCTGGATTTTCTAAACATCTGTTTCGTAAGGGATGCGTTAGCCAGCTTTAGCAAAATAACAACAACCAAAAATTATTCTCTGAACGGGAAGTAGCACTTCAATCCAGTAGCATTATATGCAGCTTTTACAAATAATGTGTATAATATGCGTTGCATGAGAACTGTAAAGCGGAAGTGATTAAAACCTATAGTCATCTTATCTTCACATTAGGTCCTGTTGTAAGAGAAGTCACTGAAGAATTCAGCATCCTTATATTTTAACTCACCTATTTGACATCTGTCAAATCCAACTTGTTAAAGGAATGTTCCGGGTTCAATTTAAGTTAGGATCAATTGACAGCATTTGTGCATAGTGTTGTTAACCACATAAAATAATTTAATCTATTCCCTCGTTTATTAAAAAAAAAATTAAATAAAAATGCCGTAAGGCTTTTACAATGGAAGTGAATGGGGCCAGTCTATAAACGTTAAAGTACTCACTGTTCCAAAAGTATAGCCACAAGACATAAACAATATGCGTGTTAACATGATTTAGTGTGATAAAATAGTTTACATACCTTTCCTGTGTAAAGTTATTTTCAATTTTACAACTTAGTGTCATGACGACGTAACGAACGGTCAACCTTAAAATGGTAAACACCTTAACACTGGTAAATCCCTCTTTTTATCACACTAGAATCATGTTTACTTGTGTAATGTTTACTTTTTTATGTTTTATTAATGAGGTACTAGTAACATTTTTTATGCGGGATATATCAACTAGTTTATCAGCACAATGTCGTAAATGCTGTCAGTTGAGTTTAAAGGAATATTCTGGGTTAAATACAAGTTTTTTGTATTTAGGTCACAGTAAGGAACTTACAATGGAAGTGAATGGGGCCAATTTTTGGAGGATTTAAAGGCAGAAGTGTGAAGCTTATAATTTTATAAAAGCACATACACTTACATAGCACTTATATTACTTGTGTAATATTTGAGCTGTAAAGTTTTTAAATCGTTTTTTAGGATTACAGGGTTTACGGCGTTAGGTTGTTATGGCAACGAAGTGGTAAAATTCTATATTGCTACACAGAAAAGGTTAGTATGCAATTTTATCACACTAAAATCATGTTAACACATACACTGATCAGCAACAACATTAAAACCACCTGCCTAATATTGTGTAGGTCCCCCTCGTGCCCCCAAAACAGCGCCAACCTGCATCTCAGAATAGCATTCTGAGATTATATTCTTCTCACCACAATTGTACAGAGCAGTTATCTGAGTTACCATAGACTTTATCAGTTCAAACCAGTCTGATCATTCTCTGTTGACCTCTCTCATCGACAAGGCATTTCTGTCCACAGAACTGGCGCTCACTGGATGTTTTTTGTTTTTGGCACCATTCGGTGTAAATTCTAGAGACTGTTGTGTGTGAAAATTCCAGGAGATCAGCAGTTACAGAAATACACAAACCAGCCCATCTGGCACCAACAATCATGCCACGGTCCAAGTCACTGAGATCAAATTTTTTTCCACATTCTGATGGTTGATATGAACATTAACTGAAGCTCCTGACCCGTATCTGAATGATTTTATGCACTGCACTGCTGCCACACGATTGGCTGATTAGATGATTGCAGGGATGGTTGTTGGTGCCAGACAGGCTGGTTTGAGTATTTCTGTAACGCTGATCTCCTGGAATTTTCACGCACAACAGCCTCTAGAATTTACTCAGAATGGTGCCGAAAACAAAAAACATCCAGTGAGGGGCAGTTCTGTGGAAGGAAACGCCTTGTTGAAGAGAGAGGTCAATGGAGAATGGCCAGACTGGTTCGAACTGACAAAGTCTATGATAACTCAGATAACCGCTCTGTGCAATTTTGTTGAGAAGAATAGCATTCTGATGCGGGTTGGCGCTGTTTTGGCAGCATGAGGGAGACCTATGCAATATTAGGCAGGTGGTTTTAATGTTGTGGCAGATCAGTGTATATTGTTTACGTTTTGTGGCAATTCTTTTGTAACTGAGTATTGTAACGTTAACGAATTGGCCCCATTCACTTAAGTGCCTCACTGTAACCAAGATTTGTTTTTTTATTAAGAAAATGGAGGGACAAGACAATACATTTTTGTGGTAATTAACAAAATGCCACATATGGTGTTGATTGAGCTTAACTGGTATTGAACCCAGACTATTCCTTGTAACTTGTACTGAACCTGAAACATTCATTTACATCCCTGCCGATGTTTCAGACATTCGATTTTGAGCCATTAATGCGCCATTAATGCCCAGAAAGGCTCTCTAGGTTGGCATCTCACTAGTTATTGAGACACAGCCATTGTCTATTGTGTGGTGGTTTAATCAATATGGCTATAATGAGTGTAACAAGGTGTAGCCTAATTTGTATGAACGTGCCACATCAGTTGTCAGATCTCATGCGTGCATCATAAAAAAATGATATGCTCTATCAACTGACTTGTGTTTTTATGTTGCTTGGGTGTTTGTCTCTAAAATAGTTTGCTCTGTTTGGAGAGAGAGGCACAAGCAGGTTCCCAGAGGGATATTCCCCTTGGAATAAGCCATTCAGGAATCATTTGAAATGTAGCTACAGGATTGTTTTGAATGAGCTGGATAAAGTTGACTATTTTCCAAGCTTTATGAGCATATACTTGCTCGAGGTGATCATTATTATTTTTAATCTCAGTATGTGGAAGCTGGCCAGATTCAAACAGCAGTCCACATAATGGTACAGTAAATATCCATGGACTCATATGACGTGTGGTTGGACTACCAAGTCGTTTTTAAAAAACTGCTTCCTTTATATTAGAAAAATGTTTGCTTAAATTAATGTGTCAGGTTCAATACAGGCTTAATCTGCAACATGTGGGATGCTATCGATTACCAGAGAAAATCATTGCGACTCGTCCCTCAGTTTGGAAAATCAAACAACAATTATGTTTACAGTAACAGACTTACAATGGAAGTCTATAGGGCAAGGCACTGCATTGGGATAAACGTTTCAAAAGTATAGTCACAAGACTAGAACATTATTTGTTAACATGAGACTTAGTGTGATTGCTTGCTAACCTCAACTTTGCAAAGTTATAGCCTATCCAATCTTTAAAGGTGCACTCAGTAAGTTTTTGTTCATGTCGTCTTGGACTTACACTGACACCTAGGGGCATAGATGCAGCCAAAAGGACTATTCACAGTAAGACATCATTCATTTAATCAACAAGTAAAAGTGTCCATAAACAGGACAGTTACTGAGATTTAAGCGAGTAGAATTCGGCTGGTCATGTGGTCATCCTAACATTCTGCCCCCATGAGGAGAACCCTCTCCATGTACCATAAAACAGCTTTTATATGGTTACTGATATTCCTAGAGTCTTCATCTCATGTGAGTCATCTTAATTATTTACATATGTTTCAAAATGACTTTTCTTTAAAAGTAAAACTTTTTAATGATAAAAAATTACTGAGTGCACTTTTAAATTCCTGTCGCAACCACAAAAAGCTGGTAAACCCTGTAATTTTGCGAGGATACCAGAAAGCTTATCCACCAAGAACAGTAGTCCCATCACTAAAAGGATGATTTAGACAACTTTTAAAACTTCCAGACTGGCTTGCCTCATAGACTTTCATGGAACATGCATAACTGTGAACACAATTTGTGTTCGTTTGAACAAACTGAGTCTTAATTTGTAATGCTGTTGATAAAAACTTGTATTGATCCTGGAACATTCCTTCCAATTCCAAGTATTGGGTAAAGCATACAAGATTAATGTTAAATCAGTGTGCAAGTTGTGCCTGCTTCCTCATCCTAACTCTGTCAACAGATTAGTACTTTGATTTTCCTGTGTTAGAGCCAATGTTTCAAAGAATGCTGCTCTCCAGATGGTCCCATATGGCCAATCCTCTGTGGATGCGGCTCCCTCTCAATGCCCTGTGCATCAATACATAATAGAGGCAACCAGTGTAGACTGATCTTGCAGTGAATTCAGAAACTGTAGGTTGACTTTTCTTAAGCTAAAACTGCCCCCAGAGGCCAAAGCGGTAGGTGTTGTTGGGCGTATGGGCATGCTTGAGCTAAATTTTTCCTCTTAAAAATGTCCATGGAGGGGCGCCAAAAGCAAGTTGTGAAGCGATCTTCCTACATGCGCAATTAGGCCTCTGCAAATGGTCCAGAGTGCTGCAGCACATCTGGTCTTCAACGAACCCAAGAGAGCATGTTACACCCCTCCTTGTCTCTCTACACTGGCTGCCGGTTGCTGCACGTATCAAGTTCAAGGCTCTGATGCTGGCATACAAAACAGTCACTGGGTCGGCTCCAGCTTACCTCATAAAAAATAAATTACATAAATATTCTTGTTGCCCTCTAGTCTCTGTCTTGGATAGTATTTTTCTGAAGCGATTGAAACTTTGTAATGCAACACTTTCCGTACTACTGTTTCTTTAAGATGAATTGCTTATGTTGTATTCTTGCTTTGGATAAAAGCGTCTGTCAAATGAGTAAATGTGAATGTAAATGTAAAGTAGTTGTTTTCAGCTGTACAGGCAGTAGTACAGTGAAGAGATATTCATGTTTTATAAACTGTACCCCCAACCCAAACCCCAAACCTAAACCTAACCATCAGTAGAGTAATAATGTAATATTATAGGGAAAAATGCAACCTCCAAATTGCTCTCGTCACTGATTATGCTAACTCGATTACATCCTGGTTTCTACATGGTAATCGAATCCGGGTCTTCATGCTCACTGAAGCTGATACAAACATGTCTGATAGGAGATGGCGCTTGTCAGTGATTCTGCATAATGTAGCTGATCCTAGGGTAACAGAAACAACTTGCAGACTGTTATGTTGAACAGTGATGGGAGAGTATTGAGTGTTAAAACCAGTCATGGAGTAAGGCTGCATCTGTTTGTTTTTAGGGTATGATTGGTTACTTTAGAATTGTGACTGCACAGAATGGGGGCAGTAGGGGTGCAAGTTTTCAAAATAAGGCTTCCCCGGTGTATTTTAGCTTTTAAATTGAAAATATATACTAAAAATATCAGCAAAATCCAATATTGGTTGACCTCTAATTTGTATTTATTTATATAATGGTACATAAACCAATTTTAATGTGATATATATATGTGGAAACCGTAAGTATTTTAAACTTTTTTTGATTGTGATTTAAGTGGGTTTGTTTTGGTATGGGGATACAGCATTAATTTTATCTGTTCAGGTCTTGAAAAAGGTCTTAAAAAAGTCTTACATTTGTTTTTAAAAACTCTGCAGCAACCCTGTTTCTGACAATGTGCAGTGCAGTGTAGACAGATTTATTAATTATAATGGGATTATAAACGGTCACGTCGCTTTCAGTGATAGACATTCAATTTGTGTTTTATAGAATATTGACATAAACTGAATGAGTTGTCAGGTTCAGCCAAAGCCAGTTTGGTTTTGTTGAAACTAATAAGCCATTAGACTAATCACTTTCAGAAAAATACCATTAGGCTTCCAGAGTCCCGACACTCCCTATACACATATAACGCAATCTGCATAGGGCACCAGCTCCCTTGGGGGGCACCAGAAACTCCACCGGCTCCTTGCATGTTATATGTTATTCAAGGATCCTGTAGCATTTGCGGAACATAGTCAATCGCCTCATGCTCGCACTTTCTCATCGAGCATTTGCGCCGTGCACCATGTTACCAGGGTAATGTCATTGTACTGAATGATTGATCATGTTCATATTTCATGATACTGTCATGGTACACCAAGGTACTTTAAAAATACCATGGTTTTACTATGACACATGTCAAAAACATTGGGTTGTCACAGACCATGTCTGAAAATAAACAAGTGTAATACCATGGTGCTTTTTGTGAGAAATATAATAGAATAGGCTATTATTTGTGATAAAGGAAAAATGGAAAAAAATATGTACAGTATGTATATATATATATATATATATATATATATATATATATATATATATATGTATATATACAGAACATGGTTAAATACTCAGAAAGCAAAGAAATTAGTTAAGTATTTAGAATTACTACTCATTAAAAAAAAATTTTTTTATCCTTCCGCCCCTGTCCCTGCTAAGGTCTGTACACATCACTGTTTTAGAATAACCTGAGTGAACTAATAAGAGGTGAGCTAAGGTAAGGAATTTTTATATCAACATTTTTTGAAAGCGGTCGATCTGTTTATGTTTGATGCTGTCCTTTGTGTGTAACCCGTCAGACCCTTTAAAGTATTTATCTTATCCCAGCTTAACATGCAGTCAACAATTAGTAAGCCATTTGTAGGTTGATTTTACATAAAAGTGTAACACAGTTTGGGACAGTGTTTTCTGGAATCGATTTGAAAAAAGTAATTATTTTGGCAATTCCATGTGGTGATGCTAGTGGCACAGAAATGACACACTTCAACTTTAATGTAGATCTGGTTTGTTTTGCATGTGCTCATTGGGGGTGCAGGGATTCATTGTGGTTTGCTTGTGAGTCCGAATCTCCATTACAAATGAGGTATGTCTGTTTGGTAGGTCGGGCATGTGGAGGAGAAACACACATACGTGTGATCAAAGTAGGTCAAAGAAGAATGTAGAAACTACACTCAGATTAAAATAGCTCAGCCAGCCGTTGCAGTCAGGCCCCATCTTGCCCACACCAACATATATTTCCTGTTCTTGAAAAGAGGATGTGATGCTTTGCAATGTGAGTGTAAATGCATGTGAGGTAAGTATGTGCAAAACTACATCCACCACACTCCGATCAAATGGATTAAGTCCACCATATTATGATCAAGCACATTTCTTATGGGCCGTTCACACATGACATGTTCTTTTGTTGAAAAACAGTTGGACGACGTGCAACAGAATTGAACATAACACAGCCGTCTTGAGATGTGTTTTTAATTTGAACTGTTTCTAACTTGACATGGCGTCTTTAAAATGCAATGCAGTGGTGCGAGACATGATGCAACAGCCAAACACATCTGTCTTGTGCGACTATGTTTGCAGAGACCAACATTAAACTTTTTATTGCACAAAACTATCATAGTTCTCAAGAGTCCTATGGATGAGGCATAATAACAGAAACATTGCAGACGATTTTAAGTCAGACAAAAATTGTCTTGTAATATATTGTTCAAAGGTGGTGAATTTGCTACAAAAGCAGCTTTAGCGTGCAAAACTGACAGCACTGCATCTTTTAAATCATCTCTTTTAAAGCATCGAGTGCAAAATTGTAATGCTAAAACAAACATACAAAAACATTTTTTTTAGATAAACTGGTCTGCCTCACTAATCGGTTTGTGGACTAGTAATTATGTCGAAAATCCTGACTCATAACTTTTGCAAGGTACTCCCATCCATTCACGTGAGTTTCAGAGTTCAGTTGCTTGAGGTTTGAGCTGGAGAATGGCTCACCTATCCCTCTGACTTTCAGCACACTTTCGTCATCAGACTATAAGCACCTGGTCTGACAAATGGCTCAGACATGCCTGGCTGCTCTGTGCTCAGCTGAGCTGTCCCTTTATAATTGAGGTTGAGAAATGTGAGGACAGGAAGTCAGAAATGGCTCAGACACCAGGGATGGGCTGGTGATTAAAATCTGATCTGATGTTAAAAGCATCTTATTGTCCATTATCATAGTTTTTTTCCGCTTCTGCTAGAATTAGCTAATAAATTCTAATATGGCTCAGATTATTTTACCAGGAAACATCATAATAATTGTATAATAATTCAATATTTACTGTACAATAATAGTCTACTTTAGATAACACTACTGTGGTATGTACACAATACTCTAAAGTAGTAGTAGACCAATTTATCACCTAGACCAACTAATTGGCTAATATTTGAGATTATCGACATTACCAGAAGAGTTGCGGGCATTTCACAACAAACAATTTTTTGCTTCTTTGCTGCTTTTTAATTGTTTATCTATTTAATTATGCACCAGACAGATGTCTTTGATTGTTACGCCACATCTAGTTTTTAGATACGGCGTCAAGCACTCAGCCTTTCAAAGTATACTCTTGTGACCATGAGCCCATACGAACGCGTTTTACGAATGCGCACTACTACTGCTTTGTGATACTCTCATAGAACAGTCAACGCAAGTGCTCGCACCACCAACGCGCAAAGATGCGGACTGCCCACATGTCTAGAAAAACCAAGCTGCACACGGACAGTCTGCGCATACTGCGCTAATGATGAAATCTGTGTCACATGCAGTGTGCGTGAGATGCGGCATGCAGAAAACCAAAGCAAACTTTGGCCTTTACTCTTCCCCTTGGTAGCAGTAAATGCAGTCTGCAAGAGTTTCCATAAGGGTTATTATTGAGACATTACCTTGTTACTCTCAATGGTCAGTGTCAGTTTTTTGGTAATGTAGTAATGAGCACAGCGGTACTTTTGTCCATTTAACTGACGATATTTGTTTTAGAAATGTTAATCACACAGGATGCTGCAGTAACATCTTGCATGACGGTGCAATCACTTGGCTGATGGTTGTTGTCATTTTGAACATCATTCATTCTCCTGAGGGCTGTTTATCTCAGTATGTGATGGGTAGACAGAAAAAGAGACATTTTAATGATCTATTCTGAATAAACTAGATTTGTATATTTTCTGAAAAAAATGCGAGGGTGTTGTGGGTTGTTGCTAGGGCATTGTTAAATGCTTGTTAAGGTGTTAACAAGAATGTTTGTAGCACTCTGATATGCTGTTGCTAGGGTGTTATTGGTGGTTGCTAGGTGGTTACTGGGAATTTTAATCCATCTTATTATCCATAAAACAAAAATCAAATGTCCTAAGTCTTATTGCTTTCATAAGTCATAGCACACCTCTCCTGAACAAGCCACACGATTTCAGGGATCATTCATGTCCATAGTAAAAATGGTAACCCACCAAATTTAATGGAGTCATGAAATGAAAATAGAATTTTCTTTTATATTTAGACATGTAAGAGGTAACTGTACTATTAAAACATACTGTAAATTTCAGAACTCAAAACTTCCTTCCCAGTCTAAAAAGAGCATTTATAGTTCCCACTCTATTGAAACGTCTAATTTTGGAAACTGTGTGTTCGTGATGTCACGAGACATTGCTCAGTTGTATTTACACGCCCCACAACATGTGTCATCGCACCCTTGGCCCCGCCCACTGGCACTCAGTTCGTATAGCATTCAGAGAGGTTGAGAGATAGGCCTAGTGTGACCAACTATTCTTGAACAACAAACGGGACCCATCTGGACTATTTTTAAATTTTTTGTGCATATATAACATGCATTACATAGATGTCCTTGACCATTGTCATGTTTATCGTGCCACTTTTAAAAGACGCGGTGTCAGTTACAACTCAGAAAAGGAGACTTTGTTTGGCTTCATTCAGCTGCTCTGCGTCTTGCTGTTCTTGCGCCCATCTGTGCTATTTGTAATTGTTGGTGTATGTAAACAAGCACTAGCTGGACATCTTTGACCGTTCGGATGCGTTTCTGCCGATCTACGCCTCAGTGCTCCTGTGTGTGTGCATCATGTTTCACCGTGATACGGACTGTGTTTGTGCGGCTAATATCAGCGTGGACTGCTTGTGAACCAGTCATAATACGATTCAAGCTTTGCAAAGGAAATGTTATTGAAGAATGGGGCAGTTAAAAACACTTGGACTTGACAGCAAAAATGTGAGTAAACAGTTTAATTTATGAATATTTCAAATGTCATGACTGTTTGTTATGGTGCTGAGTTTTAACAGTTGTGCTTGAGTGAAGTTTAATATATTCAGATGCAACGTGCGTTGTGTGTAAACCCTGAAATTTAGTTTTATAATGTTGTGGAGAGCTTGTTTATTCTCTTCTTACTGAGTTTCAAATATAGCTGAATTTGAGGGGCTGCACGATGTTAGACATTCAGAACAGTGGCCGTTTACATTGAATTTTAAAGGAGACGCTGAGACCAAAACTGAGCGTTTCTGTCAGAGGTCAGAGACAGGGTGGACAATTATCATTTATTACTAAACTATGACAGTTTTGGTGCAAAAAACTTTACTGACATTATCAGTGTACCTCAGGGAAGATAATACAATTATTATTACCCCTTTAATAGTTTAAGTCAGAAAGATACTTGAAATATACTCTATGTAAGTACGTAAATGCAGATGCTTCTAGCAATGCAAGCTTGTTTTTTCATGCATTGTTGCTTTCAGAATGTGTCAGACCGACATTCATAACACAATGCAAATGCTTTCTCAGCATTGCCGCAAGGCACTATAGTGGACATCAGTGAATGCTGTCCTCTTCTGTGGTGAGTTATCTCTTTCAAGTCAACTACATTCATGGCAGAGCAACAATTTGAAGAAAACATTGCTGAGCAAGTAAGTTAAAGTCAGTATATTTATAGCAACTTACCTGAATAAAAACACATCCAGTTTAATGGCACTGACTTTTAAAGGTATCTATATCACCCCCTTAAGTACTGAGGTTTGTTACTGTCACAGTAATGGAAGAATGTGCGTAAAGTATTTTCAACTGGACCGCTCATTGGCAATGTGTTGGCGAATTGCTCACGTCATGTTTAATCTGGCATTAGGTTTAGGTTTTTTTTTCAAACCCCTAAACCTCAGTGTGAGGAATAGCCTTAGAAAGCAACAATAATAAACTGCTGTCAGTAGTTAGTTAGTTTGTTTTGTTAGCTTGGGTCTTTCTCAAACCCCTTATTTATTTGTCGGTTTTCCCTCCTATTTTAGTCACATTTACCTCAGAAAATCTTTGATCTTGTTGTAGATCAGTTTGATTCCTGTTTGTGAAAATTGCCACAATTTTGCTAGAAATGCATGAATTTTCATTAGCATGTACTGATTTAGAGCTGTAGGGTGAAAATGAGAGTTTTAGCGAGGTAACAACTTGGGAAATAGATGCGGGAGGGGTCAAAAATGAGGAATGCTGAAAAAAATATGTTTTTTCCCCACCATATTTTTTGAACAAGTGAGGGAACACCTTCTTCCAGCTGTGTGGGTGTTTTGACAGGAGATCGCTTGGAGGCCAAAGCTCTGAGATGATATTACAGCAAAATCACAGGTAGAGATTCGATCACAGATGAAGAAAACGACAGGGAACGAAAGAGAAATAGAAGAAAAACCAAGCAGCACTGAATCTCAGTGAATGCGAGAGATAGAAATGAGGACGCACAGAGGGGGTGGGCCAGCCCACACGATTTCTCCTTCCTCAACCCCTCAGAGTAATGAATGTCTGTGTTATTGTACCTGCTTATATTTTTCTCTTTCTGCGAGACCCACACTTCTCCCACACACACATACACACACACACACACACACACACACACACACAGACAGAGTCTGCAATGATCAGAAAATATGCTTGCCAAAAAAATTACAGCATATAAAACAAGGCTGTAAAAAAAAAAAATTGACTTAGAGCACTTAGAGAGAAAAAAAAGACTTAGAGCACTTAGAGAGAATGGAGATATGTAATCTTTTTGGAGCAGGCTTTACTTGAGGAACGTTCAAAACATCTTATATTCATATTAAGCTGATAAGCTTTTTTGAGGGATTTTAATCCATACAGGTACGCTACTTTGAAAGAAGTATAGTTTTATAACAATGATCTGACTTGGTGCAAAACTTGAGTTCCTTTAACTAAATCTAAGGCAAAGGCTTTTGAAGAGTCAAGCATTTGTTCCCAATTCCCATTCAGGCTTTATCCTTGAAGCATAGTTCCCACGGTCATGGAAAACTTAAGAGAGGAAATATGAGGGAATTTTCAGAATACAATTAGAGACAGATAAGATGGGTCTGGTATACTTGTGAATGGGAAAAATGGTAATGCTGAATATGGGTGTGTTCACACTTGGCAGGTTTGGTTTGATTAAAATGAACTCTGGTGCGATTGCTCTGTTAGTGCGGTTCATTTGAACAAGTGTGAACGCTGCCATCCGAACCTTGGTGCGCACCAAACAAGCGGACCGAGACCCCCTGAATAGTGGGTCTCGGACCACTTCCAAACGAACTCTGGTGCGGTTTGACTGATATATGAACATAGCATGGACCAAAGACATCTAAACGGACCAATAACAGGATGTGATGTCACAAGATGCGACCCTAAAAATTATGTGATTTGATAACATAGAAAGAGCAGTAAGAGCGGTGTATGCAAAACAAAATGAGCAGTGGGCAAACATGGAGCAATGAGCAGGTAAAGTTCCTTATTAACATTTGTTCCGACGAGCATATTTCCAGTATACTGGAAAAAACGCACAAAAATGCTCAAGTGTTCAAAATGTTCAGTGATAGGTTAAGGGAAAGTGGGTCCAATGAGCACATTTAGCCCAGCAGCCAGCATTGTTTTGGATGTTCGGCAAGTTCCGTCGCAATATATACGTCATAAAAGCTGTCCAATCAGGTTGTGACCTTATCCTTATGCCTTTTGTTTTGTATCTTTAGGTTTGGTGTTAAAAATGCCAATAAGCGAACCAGGACTAAATGTGTCATTTTCTTTTTTTGGTCCGGACCAAGAGAACCAAGAGAACCGAACTACAAGTGTGAACACACCCTATAATGGCTGCAGGAATGGAAGTCCCCCCAGTTAAAAGATCACCTTTTTGACAGAGACATCATCAGTTGCACATGCACATTAGCTGGACCAGCCTAAAAAATAGCATGTTTTTTTTTTTTTTTTGCATGATCTGAGCTAAAGAAGCCCACTTGAAAGGCCAAAACGACAGAGGCTGAAAACACTTTTCCCAGGAAATTTTGGGAATTTCAGTGGAAATTAATCAAATCTTAAAAGGTCATTGAAAAATCATGAAACTTTTTAGGGTAAATATAAATATTTTATAGTTTTGCTCGGTCATGGAAAACCTGGAAATTTAAAACAAGGTTTTCCAGGTCTGGAAAAGTTATGGAAATTAGTTACATTAGAAAAAATCATGAAAAACCAAAGACAATTTCTATAATGACTACACAATTTTCCAGTTCTGCTCAGCTCTAAAATATTCCATTGGCTAGAAATTGCTCTTTGTGTACACTATCTCTATACAATTATTTTTTTTTTAAACCCTTATCCAGTAATCTGAACAACTGGAAAGTTAATAAATATAAAAATCATGTAAATTCATTGTTCAAAAGGTGTGGGGACCCTTTACAAAGACATTCTGTACTGTACATTTTGATACCTAATATTTACCAACTCACTTATATGTTTTTCTTGAAAGGTGTTGATGGAGGGGCTACTGGGAGGTGTTTGGGAAGTACACTATGTTTCCGTGTGTCTCCACCTGGCCCTCTTCTGATCCCCCTGCCGCTCTCAGCCATGCTCCGCCCATTCCCTCGATACAGCCTCCCAATCAGCCTCTGCCTGACCTGCTACGGAGCTGTGCCGTGCTCCCTTCCCCAGCCACGCGCTTAAGCCCTTGCTCCAATAAGATGGAATCCATGATTGTGGTGACGGAGTACGAGCCCAGTGGTGGCTCTGGACAGGAGAGCGGAGAGGAGGAGGAGGTTGAGGACATGGACAGCTCAGAAACGCCGGAGCCGAGGTCATCAGTTCCGGTACCGCCCTTCCGTATGGCATCTTGTGATCTTTTATCCCACACCGTGGGACGTCCAGAAGCGCTCTTCCCAGAACCGCAGGAGCACAGGGGAAGGCTCAGCCTCTCCGACCGGAAGCTCTCCCTACAGGAACGCTCGCAGACGCTTTCGTCACCCTGTGGTTCGCCGGGGCTGAACGGACGCTATATTTACCCGTCATTACCGTACTCGCCGATTACCTCCCCTCACTCGTCTCCACGACTCCCTCGAAGACCCACCGTGGAGTCTCATCGGGTCTCCATCACAGACCTGCAGGTAGGGGGCCACGATTACTGTCAATAGGTTTAGTGCAATGGGAAGTGTAGGTAACCCCCTCCTAGTATTGATAAATTCATGGAAATATGTATTTTCCTAGTCATGCCATTAAAATATTTTATTGGCTAGAAATAGCTTTTTGTGAGTTCAATCTCTTTAAAATCCATTTTAAAAGACTTGTATGAAACATTGGTCCTTTTGCTCAACTGATGTCACTTGCAATGGCAAAGTCATGGGTTTGATTCCCAGGGAACACACAATTTGATAACATGTATTCCTCAAATAAACTGTAAGTCGCTTTAGATAAAAGTGTTTGCCAAATGCATAAATTTACATGTAAAAAATCCTTGTCCAGATCACAAACCACTGGAATATGTCAGAACGTTTTCCTAGAGCAGGAATTTTTCTCTTTAATGGAGGCTATTTAAAAAAAATATATATATTTCTCTGAACAGCACAATTTCAATTATGTAAGATTGTGAAATTGCACCACAATTGTCCCAAAAATGAAAATGAGATTCTAGTGCTGTGGCCTGATATCATTTGAGCTTCTTTTGTGAGAATTCATGTTGTCTTTGAGAAGAACATTTACTTTTCTTCATTCTCTGCAAAGGCAGCGCAGACAAGGTTGAGAGGGCATGTAAGGTAAGGTTAAAGACAGAAGCAATTACCTTCCTCCCTAATAGTGCTTGTCAAGAGAAAGTTCCCCTATAGGTGCTTCTGCTTTGTTCCAATAGGACATTAAATTGATAAGAAATGTATGTAGCTTTAGCCAGTGAACCCATCTCAGCTGAAATATTCCTTGTTGTAATTTTGTGCATATACTTTATGCTTGTGATTCTTTGAAGTCAGAAAGCTGAAAGCATCATTCTTGATCAGAGAATGAAGTTTGCATATGCTGAATTCATGCCGCAGTGATCTTTGGTCACACTGCCTGATGTAGATTCTTTCCCTCAAGGGCTAAAACTTTAGCCTAGTCTCTAAAGAAGATATCAGTATCATTGATCAATGTCATATGTGTTCTTTCTTTCAAAAGGACTGCGTGCAGCTCAACCAGTACAAGCTGAAAGATGAGATCGGAAAGGTATGGTCATTTTTTATTTATTATTTACCTGTAAATCATTCCCTGCTGTGAGCGGAAGATGAATAATCGCCCTACTAAAATAGCAATTAAGCTTTTGTTGTCATTGTATCAGAAGCCACAGACGTCTTGCATATTCAAGATTATAGCTGAACAATACCATAGAATAGAATGCAATGGAACAGACTCTGTTACCATGCTTTTACCATATAACCACCACTGTAAAATTGTACCCCATGGTACCTTTTGTAAATAGAATAGAATAAAATAAAACAGAATGGAATAGAACCTTAAAAAAGTACCATGGTATTACCTTGTTGTTTTGGACATGATGCTAAGGTAATGCATGATATTGTTTGAAGATCAAACAGTACAATTATAATACCACTGATGCCATCCCTGTTCCGTAGTACCTGCAAATAATTTTTTGTTACGGGAACAGAACAGAATAGAATAGAACATCTAATGAATGTGCTAGTAATATAGATTATATAGAGTAATGCAGTAATGCAGTAATGCAGTTGAAAGGAGCAGTGAAGTGTTTTCACTGTTGCCGTTCCACTAAGCTTCATCTCGATTTGAGGGCATGGAAAGCTGTCAGCTTGGATGGGGAGATTCCTGCTCTCCTCTCATCTCTGTGTCTGAGGGTTGGATTCCCTGCTGCAACAGCAATCTGCTCTCCCAGCTGGGATCAGTATGTGTGTGTGTGTGTGAGTGTGTTGGTTTGAGAGAGAAAGAACAGAAGTGGAATTATGCATGTCTATGGAGCTTATCAAGAGACCGACTGTCGCTCACTGGCTTGGTTTGATTTGTATGTTCTCCAGTTAATCAAACAACACTAATGCTTAGCTAATTTATGTTCCTGTTTCCCTGTGTTTTTGTTTGTTACCGAGTGTATTTGCATTGTAATTTGGTCCATTTACAAGTTGTCATGTCCAACACACCTTGTTTTCCCCATGAAGGGTTCCTATGGAGTTGTCAAGCTGGCGTACAATGAAGACGACAACACATACTATGTGAGTGATGCAACACGGACTCATCACAAACTCACACATGTATACACACCCTCAGATCTACAGGTAATATCCTGCAACGTTTTCAAAAGTGGTCAGCTGATATGTTTGTTCTAATGGCTGATGCCGATACTGAAATCTACAATGGCTGATGAAATGCTGGTATATACATCATACAAGTTAATTACAGCAAATGAAATGTTCACAAAATTTCTTAAATTAACACTTATTTTACACAATAATCACTCAAAATTAAAGAAATGGTTCACCCAAAAATGAAAATTCTCTCATGATTTACTCATCATTCTAGCATCCCAGATGTGTAGGTCGTTCTTTCTTCTGCAGAACGTAAATTAAGATTTTTAGAAGAATATTTCAGCTTTGTAGGTCCATACAATGCAAGTGAATGGGTGCCAAGATTTTGAAGCTTCAAAATCCACATAAAGGTATCATAAAAGTAATCCATATGACTCCAGTGGTTAAATTCATGTGTTCAGACACGATATGAAAAACAGATCAATATTGGTCAATTTTTATCATAAATTTTCCTCCCTGTCCAGTAGATATGCACAACGAATGTGGATCACCAAAAACAGAAGAAGGAGAAAGTGAAAATGAAGGAAAAAGGACTTAAATATTGATCTGTTTCTCACTCACACCTATCATATTGCTTCAGAAGATATGGATTTAACCACCAGAGTCGTCTGGAGTACTTCTATGTTGCCCTTATGTGGATTTTGGAGCTTCAAAACTTTGGCACCCATTCACTTGCATTGTATGGACCTACAGTCAAGTCAAGTCAACCTTTATTTATAGAGCACATTTAAAAACAACAGAAGTTGACCCAATATGCTTTACAGATCAAACAAACAAAATGACAGAGTGTTATAAAAACAGATTGATTTAAAGTTAAATATAAAACATAATAAAATAAATAAAAACATTTAAATACAACATCATGTATT
Organism: Myxocyprinus asiaticus; assembly: GCF_019703515.2. Classification (NCBI taxonomy): domain Eukaryota; kingdom Metazoa; phylum Chordata; class Actinopteri; order Cypriniformes; family Catostomidae; genus Myxocyprinus; species Myxocyprinus asiaticus. Next base: position 31,757,747 of record NC_059383.1, on the reverse strand, counting down.
TGTCCATTTTAAACTATTCAACGATCTATTCAAAAGTTACAGGATAAAAATATGTTTTTAAAGAAGATTTAAAAATGGCTAATGATGAAGCTGACCTCACATGGAAAGGGAGACTATTCCATAGATTAAGGCACAGTCGGGGGCCTGGGTAGCTCAGTGGTAAAGACGCTGGCTACCACCCCTGGAGTTTGCTAGCTCACTAGTTCGAATCCCAGGGCGTGCTGAGTGACTCCAGCCAGGTCTCCTAAGCAACCAAATTGGCCTGGTTGCTATGGAGGGTAGAGTCACATGGGGTAACCTCCTCTTGGTCACTATAATGTGGTTCGTTCTCGGTGGGGCGCGTGGTGCGTTGAGCGTGAATGTGGATGGCGTGAAGCCTCCACACGTGCTATGTCTCCGTGGCGACGCGCTCAACAAGCCACGTGATAAGATGCGTGGGTTGATGGTCTCGGACGCGGAGGCAGCTGGGATTCGTCCTCCGCCACCCGGATTGAGGCGAATCACTGTGCGACCACGAGAACTTAAAAGCACATTGGGAATTGGGCATTCCAAATTGGGAGAAAAAGGGGATAAAATAAAAAAAAAAAGAACAAAGAAAAGGCACGGTCACCCTTAGATCTATAGCGGCAACGAAGAACCCTCAATAGAAGTTGATCAGAAGACCTGAGCGCTCTGGTGGGGGAGTAAGGGTGTAAAAGGTTACTGATATATTGGCACGCGAGACCAGATAGTGCCTTGTAGGCAAAAATCAAAATTTTAAAATCGACCCTGAATTTCACAGGAAGCCAGTGTAGAGATGTTAAAACCGGGGAAATGTCATCCCTCTTTCTTGACCCTGTTAAAAGCTTAGCTGCCGCGTTTTGAACTAGCTGTAGGCGGGACAATACAGTTTGGGGCAGACCAATGTATAATGAGTTACAATAGTCTAACCATGATGTAATAAGTGAGTGGATCACAATTTCCAAATCTTTATGGGAAAGAAAATGTTTTATTTTTAGCGATAGATCTCAGGTGGAAAAAGTTACCCTTTACAACAGCACTGATCTGGTTATTGAAATGTAACGAGGAGTCTAAAATCACTCCAAGACTCCTTACATGATCTTGTACATTGGACGACAGAGGACCTAACTGGGCAACCAGGCCAGGTAAGGAGGACGTGGAGGATCCTAAAATCAGAACTTCGGTTTTGCTTTCATTTAATTGTAAGTAATTGTTTGCCAGCCAATGTTTAATATCTTTGAAGCAATTTAGGGTGTTCTCAGATGAACAATTCTTGTCTACACTCACTGGGAAATAAAATTGGGAATCGTCAGCATAACAGTGATAAGATATGCTGTACTTCTGAAAAATAGAGGTCAGAGGAAGCATATACAGGGAAAATAACAAGGGTCCTAAAATCAACCCTTGAGGGACACCATACTGTAATTGAGCTGACGTAGAAGAAAAGTTTCCTAAATTTACAGAGAACGTCCTTTCTTTTAAATAGGATGAAAACCACTGGAGGGCCATACCCTGGATGCCAACCATACATTCTAGATGATTGAGAAGAATATTATGGAATATTATTATAGTGTCGAACGCAGCACTGAGATCTAATAAAATTAAGATGACAGGCGAACCTGAATCCATGGAGAGTAAAATATCATTAGTGATCTTCAACAATGCAGATTCAGTGCTGTGCAAGGGACTGAAACTAGACTGAAATATATCTAAAATGTTAAATGTATTTAGATAGGTGTAGAGCTGCGAATAAACAATTCTCTCCAAAATCTTGGAAATAAAAGGCAGTTTGGAGATTGGTCTGTAATTGTTGTGTATTGCCGGATCCAAAAAAGTTTTTTTTAAGAAACTACTTGGAACAACTCTACTTGCTAATGAGCTGTTAATTATAGCTGTCACACTGGAACTGATAGTCGTGAAAACTTCTTTAAGAAGGCGTGGAGAAAGAATATCCAGCTTGTAACTAGAACACTTCATCTTGGGTAGCCTCCAGAAAAGCATTTTTAGTTGGGTTTAAAACAGAATCAATTGTTTTGAACAATATTTGTGGTCAATTTGTGTTATCAGAGATTAATGTAGAGAAAAACTTTACGCTTTACGGCTCTCTGATAGTTACTTAAACGCTCCTTTAAAATGTCATAAGCTTGTCTCGTTTCCACTTGTGCTCAGCTTTTCTGAACTCTTGTCTGAGAGTGTGGGTGACGTCATTTAACCAAGGCTGTGAAACACCCTTAACTCTCCATGACTTGAGCGGAGCGACATTATCAAGTGTAAAAGTACAAGATTTATTAAAAGCTTCAATGTCGAGTCCAGCTAAGACATCATCTGTGAAATGAGTTAGATACAATTCTGAAAACGGATTGGCCGTAAATGAGTGAATGGACGAGCTGATGGAGTGACGTAAGAGCTGAAAAAAAGTAGGGAGAGGACAAGTAGAGACAGACTCAAACAATATTGAATAATGGTCAGAAATCCAATATCTAAGACCTCTAAGTTGGATACAGAAAGACCATAAGATAACACAAGATCTAATGTTTGACCCATATTGTGAGTAGGACCAGTGACATGTCATACACAATTTAAAAACTCAGTGAGGGAGATAAATTCATTTACCAGAGGTTTTAATGGACAGCATACATGAATATTAAAATCCCCAAGAATAAGGAGTCTATCACCACGAGACATCAGTCCGAGAGAGAAATTCCGAAAATTGTTGGATGAATTCCTTATTAAATCTGGGAGGTCTGTACACAAGTGCACAGAAAGCAGGACCCAAGATGTCAATCTTTAATAGTTGGACCTCAGAAATGGAATACATGTCCATAGGCAGTGCTCTGCATTTAAAAGAGTTTCTAAAAACAGTGGCAACACCACCTCCTCGCCCTGAAGTCTGTGGGGAATTTAAAAAGTTACAGCCTGGTGGTGTTAGATCCCCCAGGGCCATTTGTTCGCCAGGATTCAGCCAGGTCTCAGTGATGAATAAAAACTCCAATGTTCGTTATATAAAAAAGTCATTCAGAATAAAAGACTTGTTCGATATTGTACGTGCATTAATGAGGGCCATCTTAATAGTGGCGACATCTGTGTTTTGCGGTGAAATAAAAGATGTGTGTTTCAGCAAGCTGAGATTATCAAAATTGACACCCCGCTTCACATCACTTTCACCAGTCAGACAGCGATGGCGTGAAGACCAGATGGCTTATGTGGTGGTTGTCAGAGGAATCAGTAGGTAATCTGCAGGGATGACGGCGTGACCCTCGATGGACATACCAGAGGCGCGCAATAGTTATAAACTCCATCTGATAGGTGGGCTGAGGTATTCAAATGCCGTAAATCCAGAAATGAGTAGAATAAAAGCATATCGGAAGAAAGATGATTGCATGAACTTGCAAACAAGCAGGGAGCTCTCCGCTGAAACTGGTGAGGGCCAACAGCAAAACTCCAACAGGCCAAGATGGGCAACATACTCAATGAATCCACCAGCATGACCCGAATTCAAAGTCCACACACTTTAGCCCCACTTGACATCGACGATGGACAGGGAATCAAACAGCCTATTTAAGACTGCACATAGCAGTCCTGGTGAAGACCATCGTTGAGTGCAGCGGTGTTTATTTCCTTGAGGTAATCCAGTCAGACGTGAGGTGTAGCGTAGATTCAAACAAACTAAAAAGTCAATAGTCCATAAGATTGTCCATAAAAGAGAAGCATAAAACTCGATTTCCTGAGGTTGCTCATACAAAAGGCCACTAAAACAAAAGCATCTAAAAACATAAAAGTACATGGAGAGCAGCGGCAGACCAACATGCCAGCATTCACTCTACCGGAAGTTGTCAGACAGATTCACTCATGTTTTTGTAGGTGTTTCAAGAGCTGAAATATTTTTCTAAAAATCTTCGTTTGAGTTCAACAGATGAAAGAAAGTAGGGATGTGCACGGTAACTGTTTTTAATATTCAGTTAACCGTGAGGTTTCATGAACGGTTAATCGGTTGTTCGACGGGAGCCGGGACGTGGAAATAAAGAATGTTTACTGCAATAGAATTTCCTCAAACCCTACTCAAAATAGCAGCAAATAAAGTGCACAGTGAGCTATGAGCCTAAATAGCAAAATACATAGATCTTAAAATCTTAAAATCTCACATTAAACTCAAACAGAAATAATACAATTGACACTGCATGTAGTAAATGAGCTCTGCCCAGGCAGGCTGACATTTCCGTGAGGCAGCGAACGCAAATATTATCATGTGCGTGGAGTTAACACTGCTGTGGTTAAATAGCCTCTTCGGGGTGCTTTGATTTTTAAATGGTTTAAAATCAAATGGCATTTAACTTTTCTAATTACTGTATGTAAATATGAACATTAGAGCAAAAGGAAAAACACTCTCATACCATTTATTAAGCGCTGAAACTTTCCTTGGTGAAAAACAACCTGGAATTATGTATATATACAGTCACATGAAGTCCTCTTTGCAACCTGAAGTTTTTCAGAAAGCAGCATAGCGCAATGAATGACATAACGCAGGTGTTTCATGATGGAGCTGGGTGTGCTTGTAGGGGGGGCAACTGCATTATACCTTAAACGTCCCTTGTACACATCTAAAACATAATTTGCTGTTTTAATATTTGCGGACATACCATTTTTTAAAGACAACCAAATTCACCAGTTGGATTCACCAAATTTGAGTAAACATTTTGAAATATAAACAAACAGGCTCATGACAAATAAGTCAATACTACCTAACATTCTGGTTTTACCCACAAACTTTAAGCCATGTTGCCATGCTGTTCTTTAGAACGACTGATGCAGTAAAATTCTTGGGTAAAATGAATGATAGGCTACATCAAGATTTTAGGTTAGAATTTAGGTGGTAGGCTATAATCAGCATGTACAGGTCTTGTAAATGGTCACCAAGATTCTTTTACGAATTTTAAAGCATGTTTTTAAATTCACTAGTTCATTTTAAATGGTCCAGTATAAAAAAGTTAATTTTTAAATGTATGTATCTATCTCAATTACTTTGTGTTAAAAAAAGTTGCATGCATCGTAATTACGTGTGACCAATAAGATGGCTTTAATGTGTTTTTTTTAATCATTAATCATTATTATGTCTGTCAGTGTCTGCACATTTCTTATTGAGCGTGCTTGGTGTGTGCCTCTTATTAGAGAATGATGTTGCTAATATTAAGCTCAATTTTCCATTATTGAGCACACGTGTGACTCTCCCTTGTGATTGGTGCACTGCATGTAAAGTATTTCATTGATAAATGGTGTTTATAAAGAGGACATTGTGTTTGTTATTTTCCCTGTAAAATATTAAGTGCTTCTCTTGTATTTTGTTTGCAAGAGAAGTAGGATCAACCCTGCTGCTTTGTTCTCTATCTCCCAGATAGTTGTGTGTTTGCTTTTTATTTTTTCTCGTCTATACCCAACAGTAACAATATTTTCTGTATATATTGTAAGGTTGAAGTGCGTTGATGTGGTGAGCTTAGTGTATAATAGCCTTTCTCACTGATGGTATGGCATTGCTTTAGAGGGGTGGATCATAAAGGGTTCCAATTTTAGATTTGTAAGTGTATTAACGCCCTGTATAACGCTAGCTGCTGTTTCTTCCTACCTGTTTCTTCACATCTGTTTCAGTGTGCTGTTTCATCGTAGTCACTCATTTGTTTTGCCAAACTTGTTGCACTACATTTGTCTTGTTTCTGCATTGTACAATGCAAAACATTAAATTAAAGATGGTGAAAAAATGCCTCATTATAAATGACATAAGTGTGTACTGTACAGTATGTTGTTCGAGAATTGAAAACCCGACAGGTGTATACATACAAAAAAATATTTTACAGTGAATGCTTGCTAAATAAGAGCGATCTCTAACGAGTTGGGCTCAGGTGCATTCAATAATGCAGAAAATCTGATCCAGATTGGGTTTCGTGAAAATATTGTGGGAAATTGCGCTATAAAAGTAACTTAACTTACATTTACACCAGCACGTATAATCCACATTAAGTAGAACTGAAACTGGAGCTGGCATGTCCAAAGATGCTAAACTAACGCTGAAACCTCTAACTTATCTCCAGAAGTTAGTTGTTTCTCCTATCCGACAGTTTTACAACGATATCATTAGCACAGTTAGGTTAAAGAATATATGAGTATGTCATACAGGCATAAAACATTGAACTTAAACGGTCAACGCTTGTTGTAGCTGGAGAATTATGTGTAAAAATGCTCATATGGGCTTTCATTAACTAGCGTTTGTAAGGGACCATATGAAAAATTCCATCCACAGCACTAAAACGTCCAAGTTTTAGTGTCCAAGTATTCATTAATTAATTCATTTAAAGTGTAAATTATACATACAATTTATAATCTTTAGAATGTGTAAATTGTTATTTTTTTTTAAATAACAGTGATTAAGACATGCAAGGCAGTTGCATTGAACACTTGGACACTAGTGACGTTTTAGCACATTGTGGACTTTTCAGATGGTCTCTTATGCACTATAAGCAAATATTTTATAAATATTGAACTTAAATTAAACTTTACCATGCTAAAAATTATTATGCAGTCATAATGCATAGATGGTTTGTTTAAATATAATTGTTTTGGTCTATTTACTATGATGTGGTGTTACTGAACTCTCAGTGGGTTGGAAAATGAGAATATCACTCTTTCCATTCTACCACTCCAATTTAGGGGGACCAGGCCTATTGACACAGGGGAACCCCCAGAGCCGCCCCTGCTCTTTTGGAAGTCATGGAAACATAATAGTGGATTTTTTTATTTTGCTGTTGGAGCAAATGAGAACACAAAATAATATTTGCTGTGATCTCCCATTCACTGTTATAGAAGCTTTACACCATTGTAGTTTACTTCCACATTCCAAACCCGAAACCCATTTCAAACACAGTTGTCAGGCAATGACAATAATCTCAAAATGGCCAAATATCAACCCATTAATCGTAAATCGACTCTTGGCTGATATAATGTTTGCCAATAATGCACTCTGCATATTGCAGTATTTATATTATCAGTATCTTTAATTGCTCATCCCTGTAACTTTAAAAATTAACTCACAATTGTGTGATTCTGTTGCCAGCAATTACTGCAAGATGCTGTATTGTTGTGATTTCATTTTATTTTGACATAGATTAGCAATTTTTGGATTATTACAATTTAAGATCTACCTGTAGTATTTGAATATAAACTTCACTTTACTAATTGATTATCTATTGCTTATTTTATTATCCGTCACATAGAGCTGGTTGCAAAGTGGGGCATATGTGAGCCAGCATCAGTAATGACAGTGGATATCTACTCTCACTCTCTTACTCTCACTGCTCTCCACAGGCCATGAAAGTGCTGTCCAAGAAGCGACTGATGAGGCAGGCTGGGTTCCCACGTAAGTTTGTGCTTTAAAGCAGATGGAACGCTCAGCGGGGTTTATGGTTTAGTGTGTGTGTGTATGTGAGGTTGGGGCCACAGTTTCATCAACTAGCAGAATATCACATTCTCCTTTTGTGCTGCTTTAAACAGGCAGACCTCCTCCTCGTGGGGCAAAATTGGCCCCTGAGGGCCCCCCTCAGCCCAAAGGGCCTCTGGAGCATGTTTACCAGGAGATAGCCATCCTCAAGAAGCTCGATCACCCTAATGTGGTCAAGCTTGTGGAGGTGAGTGCTTTTATTCCCAGTTGGCAGTCTAGGGGGTCAAAGGAAGATCTTTTTTTTTTTTTATAAATTGTAGTCAAGTGTAGACATCATATGCACTGATATATGCCGAGTTTCTGTCATTTAGCCAACAACCATTGAAAGTACGTCTTTTCACCAATTTCCAGTGAACAAAAAACAAACAAACTATGGAACACATGTAAATTGTTAGATAAATTGACGCATTTATTGAAGTGCAACAATGTACACAGAATTTACAATGTACACACGACAATGTACACACATCAATGTACACACGATTTACAGTAAAATTTGTCGTAAACCTTCTTACATAAATGAATGCATTCAATTCAATGCAACAATGAATGGAAGAATGAATTTCTATAATAAATTTAAGTGCAACATTGCATATAAGGACAGATTTCTATTTAAATTGTTCATAAAACGTTCTTACGTAACTTAATGCATTCAATTTGATGGAATGAGGTACGTAAAAATGAATTTCGATATAAATTGTTCATAAAACATTCTTACATAAATTGATTTATTAAATTAAATGCAACAATGTACGGAAGAAAGAATTTCTTTGTAAATTGTTCATAAAACCATTCTTATGTACATTTTCAAGTTCAATTCAATGCAATAATTTACATAAGAATTCGCTTACTAGCAAAAAATGTACAAAGAAATTAGTTATTTTCAAGTTTCACGAAGAAATCCCATTGAACTGTTGACTACACGTCCATCTCTCAAAGCCTTGTTTTAGTTAGCTTAAAATTAAATAAGGCATCTTTAACTAAAGTCGAAGCTCACTGGTTTCATTCCCTTTCTAAACAGATTTGTTTTTTTGTAGGTGCTGGATGATCCTAGTGAGGACCATCTGTACATGGGTAAGTCTAGCCAGATACTCATCCTCTTGGCAAATACCACACACATGCAAAATGTATTCTACCTTGAATACTGCATTTATGTGAAATCAGCTAAGCAATGCATAACAGCCTAACTCTGTTTCCTGTCTGTTTTCACAGTATTCGAGCTTGTTAAACAAGGGTAAGTAATCATGTTATTTCTGACTGTAGCGCCGCCCCATGCTGGGCTAGTGTCATTCTGCTAGAAAAACTGTCTCATATCCCATGTGTTTGCAGAGCAGTGATGGAAGTTCCTACTGATAAGCCCCTGGATGAGAACCAAGCACGCTTCTACTTCCAGGACTTGCTGAGAGGAATCGAATATTGTGAGTAGGGAAATTTAGCTTTGCTGTACAATCAATACTCAAGATTGATGTCTGAAGCATCCTGTGCTAGCACAACTCATAGAGAAATGGGCACTGTACCTTTTTTAATGGCTCATGCCTTTGGTTAGATGCTGGTTAGTCCTGTGTAGCCAGACTTTTGACTATTAGTATAAAGTCTGGACCCCATTGCACCTTTTTCTGGCTAGGAACTGCCCAGGAAGTGGCTGTCTGACATGTAAAGTGACAAACCTCAGTTTGTTTTGTACATGACATTTAGAGTGGATAAATGTGAAATTGTACACAACTCTAAGAGATTTACAGGTGTGCTTAAGAATATTTTGTTTACTTGCTACAAAGTGTCTCGAACAAATTTCAGTGAATTAATGCCATGAAACTTTGACAAGTCCTGCAACTAGTTCTTTCTTGGAAGCTCTCTTTATAAAAGTCTGAGAACTTGTAAAGGCAATTTGTTTCCCGGTGGACTGAATCATTTCTGTATACTCTGATTGCGAAATTGCGTAAAGCAATTTTAGTTTGGAGCTTTTGATATTAAAAAGCTCTTGCCATTTTTGTGTGCAACATGCATCAAACAGTCTGTGGGTGTGTCGTCTGAGGTTGAGACTTAGAGACATTTGCTCTCATCGACAGTCATCAGAATGCATTGACTTCCAATCAAAAGTGAGGATAACTTCTCCTCCTCAACAGTACATTACCAGAGAATCATTCATCGGGACATTAAGCCTTCCAACCTGCTCGTGGGAGAAGACGGCCACATTAAGATTGCTGACTTTGGGGTCAGTAACCAGTTTGAGGGAGCGGATGCCCTCCTGACCAGTACAGTGGGGACGCCAGCGTTTCTTGCCCCAGAGACCCTCTCAGAGACTCGGAAGAACTTCTCTGGCAAGGTCAAATGCTAAATTTTTTTGACTAGTTGCTAATACCAATAATTGCCAGTATTTGGTTTAGAGGTTAAATAATCTTCTTTACATTTTTGTAGGCTCTGGATGTGTGGGCAATGGGAGTCACCTTGTACTGTTTCATTTTCGGAGTGGTACGCAGCTGTTTTTCCTCAATGACCTTCTGATGAAATACATATTGTAAAGAGTAACCCAGCATTTAAGTCTCCAAAACCATGCAAGAATCGAGAAAAGTGTGTTATACATGAGATTCTTCCTGGGTCAGGAATTATGGGGGGCTTATGGCAAAAATGCCATCTAAAATGTCCTTATAATGAACTCTTCTGTTTTTTATATGTAACATCTGATGTAATTTTTAACTATTCTCTTCTAGGCATAGTTATTGTTAATATGACAAAAATATGAGTTGAAGTAGGGCTGGGCGATGAATCGAATTTTATTTTCAATTACGATTTTGGTTTCCAACGATTATGAAAACAAGATAATTGAGATAAACCGATTATTGTGCTGAACTCCGTTTCAAAATTAAACACCTCGGCATTGTATTGTTAAAGCATCCTTTATTAAAGTTCAAATAATAAGGAAGCGGGTTATGAAAATTAACTCAGAAACTGGCATTTCTCTGTGCGGTCAGCACCATGTCTATAAGTTGTGTGAAGTGACCGGGGAAGAGATTGAATCTTCTCCCGGCTGATACACAGTCTGGCATGGAGACGCTCGTTACTCATGCGCATTTGCTGCAGCTAGATTATAACGTGATGGCTCGCGATGTAGTGAATCATAATATAAGTGTCACATTCACTGAAGACGTTATCATGAAGAAAATCGGTGATACTCAGCTCTATTAAGAAGAGAAAGTTTGTTTTTGTGAGTTAAAGATGGATCGAAGTGAACATAAAGGTGAGAGAGTATAGTCTTAGTCCATTATAATATACACTGGAACAAAATACATTTTTGATTAGTCTTTTTTGGCTTGTTTTCCAAAATAATATCTAAAACTCCTTTAAAACAACGTACATTTACTTTAGGAGCTATACTGCAGAAGAAAAAATTTTTTTGGAGAATGTCGAATAAAATATTTAATTAGGGCTTGACATTAACACTTGTCCACTTGTCCGGGGCAAGTGGATTTTTGAAGGGGCAAGTGAAAGAGAATTTTACTTGCCTGACCGGAGAAGCAGACATTAAAATGTCAATAACGAAAAAAGAACTGGCTATATTTGTGATAGCCTAGGCCTGTGTCACTTATTAGAAAGTTCATATTTTTATTTTGCTGTTGAAAGTAACCCAGAGCACGTCATTTTATAATTCGCTAGCAATCTAGTAACAGCTGCATCTGTTTGATTGACAAGCGGCGTATGTGTGTGTGCTGAACATGCACGTGTTCCGAAAATGCTTGTGCTAATGTGCCTGAATGGTCAAATACATTTCAAAATTCCGCCAAAATGCTTGTCTTGGTGAGGTATTCATGTAAACACAGAGAGTGATGTCTAAAGTGAATGTAAACAGCGAGAAAAAAGCGGATTTGTATTCAAGTGTCGGACTTGTAAGTGTAAATGTAAGCTAATAGACCTGCTGCCGTCTAGTGTAGTGTGTCATTATGATAATCAAACAACCATAACAACAAAACGAGAAAACACTCACTGCCCTTGACTGGGTAACTTTAGTAGCTTTAAAAAGTATTGTGTTATAATCATATGATTATGAAGACCAGTAGTAGTTTTATGTTGCATTTCATTCTGAATGTTTACTTGAATTCTTGAAAGCCTACCTGTTAAAAACTTTTAAAGCTGTTAAACAAAGCACTGAATTTTCTTAATTTGCATTTTTGTTCTATTATTTTTAATATATCTCTATTCATTGCTGTTTTTTATTGTTATTTTATTACTGACTGTTTACTAATCTTGAATAATTACTTAAGAATTTGAAACCATTCTTCCATTATTAACATATTATTTAGTGTTATTATTTGTTGTGGTTTTGAAGCTGATATTGAGAATCGTCAAATTTCACTACCGACTACTGAAATTTTGGTATTGTGATAATGTATAGCCTTTATTGTACATGGTAGATCTTGTTGGAATAACATGATGAAAAAGTAGATCTCATTTCATAGAAGTGTGAGCACCCCTGCTGTAAATGATGGCAATGGAGGCGTTCCTTTATTTTGCTACCATACGTAACATAATATAATTATCATATAACAATAGCCTCCTCCCCTACCCAGTGCAGTTTACATTTCAAGTTCAAGGAAATCCACTGTTAAAAAGACAAGTTTTTTTTAAAAGTTGCATAAATGCATGAAGTTTCCAAAGTCATTGTGTAATCCTGTTAAATAATCATGATCTCAATATTAACCAAAATAATCATGATTATGAATTTTGCCATAATTGAGCATATTATAATTGTTAATAGATAAAATATTCTCAGTCAAATTATTCACATAGAATACTATGTACATGATATTGGTATGGTATATTTTCTTACAATAAGATTCCATTTGTTAACATTAGTTAACAACAAAAGTTAACAGAACTAACAATGAACAATATTTTTACAGCATTTATTTATTTATGTTAACTTCCACAAATGATAATACATTTTTAAAATCAAAAGTTGCATTTGTTCACATTAGTTAATGCACTATGAACTAACATGAACTAACAATGAACAATTGTATTTTTATTAACTAACATTAACAATGATAAAAAAAAAACATAATATATTGTTAATTGTTTGTTCATGATACTTAATGGATTAACTAATGTTAACGAATGGAACCTTATTGTAAGTGTTATCATGTTCTTAATGTTAATGTTCACAAAATATGCCCTCATAAAAGTATAAAATGCACCAGTAAATCAAATCTAGGGGGCAATTACTGCCCATTGATGAAAAAGTTAATTTCTGACACTGGATTCTTCTGAGGGATGTAGCCTTTGACTTTATTGTCCATCTGTTATTATGTCTGTATTCATTGTTGACACCCACAGTGTCCGTTTATGGATGAGCGTATTTTGAGTCTTCATCAAAAGATCAAGACACAGCCAGTGGAGCTTCCAGAGAAGTGAGTATGTCACATGAGATTAAAAGAGCTTTCCTACCCCACCGTTCTCTCATGGTTCTGATAGTGTTTGTCTTTTTGTTGTTTTGAACAGTGCGGACATATCAGATGACTTGAAGGACCTTCTTTTTAAAATGTTGGACAAGAACCCTGAATCCAGAATTACCGTGCCACAAATCAAGGTCAGAGTGACTGTTTTTTCACTACTACAAGTTTAAAATTCATTAAAGTTGAGTGTGTTATTTAAGTGCCAATAGCATCACCAATCGAAATTGCAAAAATAATTATTGTTTTCAAACAGGATTCCTGAACACTCCTCCCATTTGCCATTGGCCAAACCAACGGATAGTCCCGCCCCAAACTCATGCCATTGGTTGAGCCAATTTTGCCATGTCGGGTTGTTTGAAGTATAGATCTTTGCTGAACAATAATGGGCATTTCTCAATCTGTGGGCGTTTTCAATGCAGGATGTGTTTTTCAACAATCCAATGAAATTAGGGAATCTCAGTGTAGTAATCAGCAGCCGTTTTCAAACCCGGATGGCCATTTCTGAACTATCCAATGAAGGTAAGGAACTTTAATGTAGTAGGCAAATCATTTAAAGCAGTTGGAAAATGCCCATCCCGGTTTGAAAATGCCCACTGATTGGAAAACGCCCATTTTTGTTCTGTAGAGATACAAGTCTTGGCTGTTTGGGAATGCTAAAGCAAATAGGACAATGATTTGAAAGCGCTACAGTGTTTTCTGGGGAATCAGCCTATGAATGGCTTACTTATAGTTACCTATGCCTATTAAGATGGAATAGTAGAAATTATTTTAACATCAGAAAAATATACACATCACCTTTAAGTTTACTGTTTATTACTAGGTTTTGGCAGTACATACATTTTTGAAACCATATTTTTGTTCCTAGTAGTCCTTATTTTTTATAATCTTTGATTATCCTTTTACTGAAATTGGATAAAAAATATAATCCTTGGCTATTCTTGAAAGGTGATTTCAAAGCATTTCCTATGTAAATAAAGGGCACTCCAAACAGCCTAGCCTGAGGCTTGAGTTAATGATAATGATATCAAAGCAGGAATTTTTCCATTGTTGTTGTAGGTGCACCCATGGGTGACACGGCACGGAGCTGAGCCCCTCCCTCCTGAGGACGATAATTGCTGTAGCCTGATCGAAGTGACTGAAGAGGAGGTGGAAAACTCAGTCAAGCACATCCCCAGCCTTGCCACAGTGGTGAGTCCATCGGCCCCTAGGGAACCATTTAGAGAACACTAATTCTGTTTTAATGGATACACAGAACCTATTCAATGCTAATAACCTTATCAAATGTTGTTGGTGACTTAATTTCTTTTTTCTCTCTCTTACAGATCTTGGTAAGGACTATGTTGCGGAAGCGTTCTTTTGGAAACCCGTTTGATTGGGGCCGCAGGGAAGACAGGAGTCCCGCCACACCACGACACGTCCTTTCGTAAGTGTTTTCATTAGGGAAAGGCTATAACTGGAACAGACTTCTTGAACATAGGCTTGGACCTCTGCAGTGGTTACAGTAGTCCTAGAGAATCTAAAATGGTTTGTCTTGCTGGTTTGCCAGTAGTTTGATAGGACCTACAACCCCAATTCCAAAAACGTTGGGACACTATGAAAAATGCTAGTAAAAACAAAAAGTAGTGATTTCTAAATTATGTTCACCCTTTGCTAAATTGAAAACACTACAAATACACTTTATTTGATGTTTTACCATGTGATTTTCATTTAAAAAAAATTTAATGTACAGTCATTTCAAATCAGATGATTGCAACACGCTCCAAAAAAGTTGAGACGGGCAGTTTAAGACTAATAACAATTTGACGAGTTAAAATAACAAGGCAATGTGAAACGAGATGTTAAACAGGTGAGGCAGTCGTGTCATAGTATATAAGGAGCCTCCAAAAACAGCCTAGTCCTTCAAGAGCAAGGATCGTTTGAGACTTGTCAATTTGCTAACAGATGCTTCAGCATATAATCCAGCACTTTGAGAACAATGTTCCTCAAAGACAAATTGGAAGGATTTTGGGCATTTCACCCTCTACAGTGCACAATATAGTTAAAAGATTAAAGGAATCTGGTCAAAGTTTGGTGCGTAAAGGGCAAGACGAAAACCACTTCTGAATGCACATGATCTCTGATCCCTCAGACATCACTGTCTTAAAAAACATCACTCATCTGTAATAGAGATCATGAACATGGGCTTGGGAATACTTTTGTTAGTAAACCTTTGTTAGTCAACACCATTCACCGCTGCATCCACAGATGCAAGTTAAAACTTTACTATGCAAAGCAGAAGCCATACATCAACACTGTCCAGAAGCGCTGCCGACTTCTCTGGGCTCGGTCTCATCTTAGATGGAAAGTAGAACAGTGGAACCGTGTTTTTTGGTCCAATGAGTCCAAATTTCAAATAGTTTTGGAAAAACAAAGCTGTTGTGTTATCCGGGCCAAAGGGGAAAAGGACCATCCAAGCTGTTATCAGCGTCAGGTCCAAAAGCCAGTGTCTGTACGGGCCAGGGGTGTGTCAGTGCCCATGGCATGGGTAACTCACACATCTGTGAGGGCACCATTAATGCAGACAGATATGTAAAACTTTTGGAGCAGCATATACTGCCATCCAGCACTGTCTTTTCCAGTGACGTCCCGGCATTTTCAGCAGGACAACCAAACCACATACTGGCTGAATAAGAAGAGAGTGCGGGTGCTAGATTGGCCTGCCTGCAGTCCTGACCATCTTCAATTGAGAATGTGTGACGTACAATTGTGCAGCTAAAGACCTGCATAATGGATGAATAGGGGAAATTCCACTTTTTAACCTAACAAGCTTGTGTATTCAGTGCCTAAATGCTTAATAAGTGTTATTAGAAGAAATGGTGATGTTTCACAGTGGTAAACACTCAACTGTCCCAACTTTTTTGGAGTGTGTTGCAATCATATGATTTGAAATTACTGTACATTAAAAAAAAAAAAAAACAAAAAAAAAAAAACAATGAAATTCACAAGGTGATATATTATCATATAATGTGTAGTTGGAGTGCTTTCAATATAGCAAAGGGTGAATATAATTTACAAATCACTCCTTTTTGTTTTTATTGTCATTTTGCATAGTGTCCCAACTTTTTTGGACTTAGGGTTATACTATAATAGTATTATTGTCTTGCTGTAACACAATAATAATTGCACATTATAAATCATAAAGGAATATTCTGGGTTAAGCAGAACTTGGTCTCTAGCTTGCTATCAATTTCCACAGAAAATCATTCTAAAAATATATATTCATAAAGGAATATTTCGGGTTCAGTACAAGTTAAGCCAGTCGACAGCATTTGTGGCATAGTGCTGATAACCACAAACATTTTTATTTTGACCTGTCCCTCCTTTTCTTTAAAAGAAGCAAAAATCTGGGTTACAGTGTCTCATTTACAATGGAAGTGAAAGGGTCCAATCGGTTAATGTTAAAATAGTCACTGTTCTAAAAGTTTAGTCACAAGACGTAAACAAAATGTGTGTTAACGTGATAAAAACACGTTTCTGTGTAAAGTTATATCCCATTTTTTGTGGTAATCAACATTATGCCACAAATGCTGTCGATTGAGTTTAACTTGTATTGAACCCGGAATACCCGTTTACAGAAATGCACTTACAGTATAAGCTTAGTAGGCCAACATTCCAGAGGGTTTAGATATACAAATATATATATTTGAGAAATGTTTTTTTATTTGAGCTGTGTATTTCGAGGTGAGACAACTTTTCTAGGTTGGTGAACCTCTGTTTATGTGTTGCAAATTAAATTCCTATGGGTGGAGTTTGCTGCATGTGCACAGTGCTTTACGGTGTTGTGGCAAATCCAAAATCCTACCCCCTTTATACCTCTAAATGATTCCATTGACTGAAATAACTTTTTTATATATACAGTATATTTTGTTAGATGCCTATTAATAAATCCTAAAAATATAGCTTGTTGGTCTTTGTAGTCTTCACTATCAAAGCACCTCAATTAATGTTCTTTAAATGATATAACACAAATCACCTTTTGTACAGATAACTAAAGCTACAACCAGTCAAATGTAACATTTTTTTTTGTGCTTTCATTTAGTTTATGGTATTTAGATAAAACATTCAGTAGGTTTGCTAGTTTTCCATTGTAACATTTGTACCTTTTTTGCACGTTTTTAAAAACTGAGGGACGAGTCTAAAACTATTTTCTGTGTTAATTGATAGCATATTTGAGATGCATTTAATCCAGAAAATTTCTTTAAGACCTTTGATTAGTCCAGTAAGCTCTTGTGTTTTAAGGAATATTGTTAGCCTTATTTTCTAGAGAAGCTCAGAATTCTCACGTATCCACATTTCTCCTGCCCTCTAGAAAAGGGAGAGCAGGGAGTTTGAAATACTGCCACAATCACAGTACCCAAAGGTAAAGCTCTGCTAGCCTGTTAGTGCTCCACCTATGTCCTATTCACTTTCCTTCACCTGTATTATATGTAGGAGATATGTTTATGCCATATTGAATGATCTGCACATAAGATGAATGGCGTGGTGTTTTTTAGCATGCTGTTTAGATCAAATGAGTGAACATCCACATGGCTTAGACTAGAGAATAAACTTTTCCAATCTAATAAACAGCACATAAAGTATTCTATGCATGTTATATCTAAAATATTGATAAATTCCCTCCTCAAAACCCTCTTGTATGTACAGTATTTAGCTATAAAAACTACTAGGGCTGGGCGATATATAAAATATTTACAATATGTTTATTAGATTTTACTGGAGATATAAACTTTAACACTGTGAATATCATGACTTTTAATGTGCTTATTTGGCCATTAGGTTTCGAAGTGACTATGCCATTGTAAAAAGAAATAGGTGTTTTAATAGCTTCTCTTAAACTTTTACAGGAAAAAATGCTGTCAGATTTGGTAAGTTTAATTCATTTCCATGAATTTGTTCAAACTGTCCATTTCAATGAATTGATTTAACATTGACTCGATTGAATCGCAAAAAATTTTGCCGGACATCTTAATTAATTTTAGTAAAAATATATGCAGGTAAACATGGCTGTTTATTACTGTGTATTGTTGGTGCATATAAATGAAAATGATTAAATATTATTGTTCCTTTTGTTAATTTAGTGGAAAACAGTGTGGAAACATTCCTATTTGTTACTGTTTTAGCTCCTATCATTGAATATTATGAATAATTTTGAGCTTCAAAATATCTCTCTTAGAAGTTATTTCAGAGCAAAGAAATAAATATTGAGAACTATAGCGAATATCATCAAAAGATATTTCGCCCAGCTCTACAAACTACCCTTTAATAATTAACCCTTAGTACATGAAGGATTGATATTTTGCATGTTATATTTTAACAGATAAAACAATCAGAACTGTTCATGTATTTCCTGTAAATTCATGAGCAGTCCAGGATGATAGTTGCATGCTACTCATGCATAATACCAGCAACTTCCTCCCAATGCTAATAAAAGGAGGGGAGCAGCCTGCTTTGCTGTCCAGTCTTTTGCCTGAACATGGTCATTTTTATGAGGAGTTCCTCCCAAACTGATTGGTTTGCCAATCTGGGTGAAATTGCATGCAGCGCCGCAGTTCCAGCCCCTGGGTAACCCATCGCAAAGACATGGCAGTCAGTCGCTCTCATGTGCCTCCCTCCGATCTGAGCATATGACTTATGCAATGCCATGTTCTTCCCATCCGGCTCCCTCGCACTGAATTAATTAACAGTTCTAGCCCAACTTAACAACAGTCTGGATTTCCGTAGACAGGTTGACACGCCTGCAAAGTGCGGTTATTTTAAAACACACATTTGTCTGTTTCCTAGGAAACAAGAGAGCGAGGAAGGCATGCGGAGCATGGACCTGCCCTTCGTGGGCGAGGATGAAGTTCTTTCCTGATTCTTGTTGTGGGTGTCTTGCTCGCAATTCTGCGATGGCGAGTGGTTGTCGCCCGGGAAATGCACCAGGATGGGGCTTGGTATGGCTTCCGGAAGGCCAGGATATGGACCTGGGGTTGGGGCATGGACACAATGAAGAAGCCTTGCTTTTTTCTGGGTTGTTGATGTGATGGGTGCCCACCCACTCCATGCATGCATTTGTACAGTCCACAGCAGCATGCACTGTATCTGTCCGCCCAGGTCTCTGCTGTCTCTCAGGACCTGTTTTTTGTGTGTATGTTTGTGTGTATGTGAGTGTGTTTCTACTTCTCTCCTGCATGGAGACTCTGCTTTACTTCTCTACTTCAGCTAGGGGGTGCCACTGCAGTGGACCGAAGGCCAAACAGACAATAACGTACATTTTTAAAAGATTTCTTAGATTTATCCTTCACTCATTAATAAGAGAGACTGGCTACTTAATAGCGGTTTCCACAGACACTTCCAGGTTTCCATATTGATTTGAAAAGTAATAAAAATGTTGATTGTAAAATCTTTCAAATATTAAAGCAGTCAGACCTTTATCAATATTGCTCTACAAAGCAAAACGCACTAACTACGGCAACACTGAAACCTAGAAAAATGGCTGCAAAGTTTTTCGATTGTCCAGCCAAATGTGGATTTTAAAATAGTCTCACTCTGTTTTTTCTGAATCTGAATCATTTTGAACCTTAGTGTGGGCAACTGGTTGTTTCTTTACCGGGATGGGGGTGTGAGAAGTTTCCAGGGCGGGGCACAAGGAGACCCGGTCATGCTAAGACACTAGATTTCGATATAACTTTTTTTGACAGAATGTGTAGTGTGTATTGTGTTCTGTATTTTGCTTTTGCAGTGCATGATAATTAATTTTAAGGTTTGTTAAAAAAAATAATTACATATATAAAATAGGTCAAACTTGCAATTAGGAAATGTCATATATAGTAAAGGGACAATTCAGGATGAAATATTTGTATGAGAGTGTGTTTCTATATCAAATCACAGAGCTTTGTGTTTGTTTTCTAATGTCTGCGCTGTAGATAGTGGACAGGACCAAACCTCGAAACTATCTAAAGTTGTTGTTTTTTTTAAAAAACTGCACAGCCCAAATCCAAGAGAAATGGGAATTATGGTCATAACATGTTTTCATATTTTTGAATAGTAGGTTAATAAAGGCACAACTAACCTTTAGGGAATGCCAAAAAAAGGCATTGTGTCAGTTTATCTCCTTGTATGTAACGTGACCCTTTTAATCATGAAAGTGACTGTCTTTTACTGTAATTTCACTTCCTCTCCTTGTAGAATAACCAGAGTGCCATGTAGTAGTGCATTTCAAACTTGGTCATGAGCAGAGTGAATTAGTTATTAGCATTTATTAACATTTCTATATCAGATGCATACTCTTAAGTTATTGAGGGAATACAATTACTTAATGCAATCTATGCATGACTTTTCACTTAAGGAATCAATGTTTGTTAATCAATCTGTTTTGACACAAATGTATGCCTTACGTTTTCATACTCATAACTGTAGCATAGATCATCAGTACATGTGTAGAGTTTTTCAGTACGATAGAATTGGAGATAAAGTAGAATTGGAGATGAATTTAGATAAGCTGCTCTAGACAGTGTAGAAATTAAGGTAGTAACTTGCTTAATCTCAGTTTTAAAGTTAGCAAAAATAGTCCAAAGCCCTGTTGAGATTTTCTCAATGTGCACTACATTCATGTAACTTGTTTTTTCTAGAATTGTTTGTTTGCTGTAACTGTACTTCAAAAAAAAAAAAAAAAAAAGCAAAAAAAAAAAAAATGAGTGATGGTGCTTTTCCACCACAGGATTCTCTTTTTGACACATGAAATTTATAATGTAGATGCTTCCATGTATCAAGGGAGTGAGTCCTTCTGCACAAGTAGGTTGAATGTATGTTGATGGTTTACTGTGTAACTACAGTCAAGTCTTTCCTTTTGTTTTTATCCACTGCTTTCTTTTTTCTGCATGTTAAGCTCCTATGTATTTTACAGTAAATTTGTGTGCTTTGTTTCTTTTTTTAGTTTTATTTACATTTTTTGTGTGGGTACTATTACTATGCATAAGAAATCTACCTTTGTGGTGCAGTTCTGGACTGTGTCAGTCAGTAGGTCCATTGTGTTTGTTCTATTGGATGTTGATGATTGAAAATCAAAGGAATTGACTTAAATAAGCATGATAACCTGAAGTTGGTTACACAATATCAGTATATGTAAGTGGAGATTTTAACGATTTGCTGAGAAGATTTCGATGACTTTTAACTAATATATTAAGGGGAAGCACCATTCCCCCTTTTGAGTAAATATTTATTGAGATTAATTGAAAATATGAAAATATATGGAGATTTATCTTTGCACAATATGGAGCAAAATGTAAATGACAGTGTTTCCATGTAAAGCATGTTTATTGAAACCTTTATATGAAGGATGAGGCCTCATGACCATGTCTTCTTCTTTTGTTAACAAATCATAACGAAGAACAAAGTTCACCTGCTGAAAACAAAGCAAGCATTTTTCTGTTTTCCATGCAACGACTTTCTCAAGGACTGACCTTACATGCATTGAATAGATTGACTGCTGAGGTGTATAGTGAAGGGAATGCTGTACTGTATATTTATAACCTCTAAATATCTTTCTCCACTGTATCTGCCCAGTTATTCTTGAAGGGCTAGGATAAATGTTTGCGTCCAGATCACACAAACTATTGCGTTTTGAGCACTGTTGAGAGGGCTGTGTACAGAGATGTTATGTAGATGCATGCCATCACTGTCACTTGATCTCACGCAGCACGTTTGTTTCTTAAGCATGTTTGAGCTCTTTACAGCATCCTCTGATCCCATTGCTGAGCATTCTATATATTGTATCCAGTTGATTATTTGAATAAATTAAAGCTGCATTTAATTTTGTTTTATCTGTATTTATTTTATGATTAAAATTACTATAATATTATTGTTTTGACATGATTAAGATGCTCTGAAGTCTATTAGCTGTTACAGTAGGACAATGATTTTCTTAATATTTATTATGTAATTAAAAAAAATACATATATATATATATATATATATATATATATATATATATATATATTTCTGTTGCCTTTCACACACATTTATGTTTATACAAGTATGAAGTGCCAGGTTGTCTTATATAATAATAATAATAATAATAATAATAATAATAATAATGAGGGAATAAACAGTATTCCTTCTATCAGTCTTGAGGTGTGGGATTTTAAAATTCCTACCAATTTGATTAATGTACCACGAGAGGGCGTCAGAGAACAGTTCTCTTATGGAGTTGGTCAACTTATTGGTCTACGGAAGCCCTGAACCGCAAGGTGAAAAAAATTAAATAAAATTGTGTCTCAGTTCCTTCCTGAGCCTAAGTCTTACATTTTTTCTGTCTTCCTACAATTTTTTTTTCTCTCTTCAAAATTTTTTTTCTCTCTTCAAAATATAAATGGTCACGACACCCACGGCCTTAACATTACCAGATGCACCCCTAACACTTCAAAAGGACAGACATAATAATAATTTCCCCATGTTTCCCGTTTTCCTCAATACATTCCTTCGCTTCCACCATGTAACACTGAGCAAACGGCATAGATGGTTTAGAAAGACCAACAATTTCAAACAAAAAAATAACTCCAGTTGTTACACGACAACGAATGCCATATCAAACATATGTAACCTGATTTTGTCTTGATTAAGGTTTGCAAACCCTTAAATAAATAATAAATGTATTATTTAGCTATATAGCAACAGAGACAGCATTAAAAGCATAAGATTACATGTTTACTGATAGTGGCACCTGGTGGCCAAGGTTGGTACCGCATGCATTTTTTTGAAGAGAGAAAAAAAATGTGAAGAGAGAAAAAAATATTTTGAAGAGAAGGAAAAACAATTGGAAGAGAGAAAAAAAAATTTTGAAGAGAGAAAAACTAATTTTGCAGAGAGAAAAAAAATTTAGAAAGAGAGAAAAAAATTTAAGACTTAGGCTTAGGAAGGAACTGAGACACTATTTGTAATTTTTTTTTTTTTCACTGTAGTTTTTTTTTTTTCATCTTGCGGTTCAGGGCTTCCGTATTGGTCAAATGGTATACACAATTTTTTGTTTTACCTCTATTTAAATGTTTATATATATATATATATATATATATATATATATATATATATATATATATATATATATATATATATATATATATAATTCTCAGTATCAGGTTAAAGCACAAAATAAAATATATTGGCATTATTACATACACACGTTGGTGCGGCTATCCTTATGAGGGCTCTCCATAGACATAATGATTTTTATACTGTACAAACTATAGAATCTATTCCCTAACCCTACCCCTTAACCTAACCCTCACAAAAACTTCCTGCATTTTTACATTTTCAAAAAAACATATTTTAGTATGTTTTTTAAGCGATTTGAATTATGGAGACGCTAGAAATATCCTCATAAACCACATCTATAGTATAATACCCTTGTAATTACCAGTTTGTAACCTACATTGTGGTGGCGCCACAAGTGTGCAGCCTACGCCCATTGGTCTGTGCCGTTCTCATGCGCAAATATGAAGCACCTATGATCTGCATGAAGATCGAAGCTCGCAGGTTTCCAGGGTGACTGGTCTGCGCGCGTTCTGTGCGTGTGTATAGTACTGTAGAACGCAGTAACGCGCACTCTACCACGCGTCTCGCTGTGACGGAGAGCCTTCTCTTCAGCTGTGGATACATACTTTGATGTATTAATATCAACATCAGCATCTAAGGCACATTATCGCACAAAGGTGCAGAGACAGGTGGTTTGGTAAGTACTGACTTGCCGTTCATTTATTTAACCCATAGCTTTTTCATCTGTTTGAGATGCTATTCCAGAACCTGCAGTTTTACTTAACATTTAGCTAACTATATGGTGTTTTACTTATTGATAACTAATAATAAAAACTCAACCGATAGCAATTATTTATATTTTCATATTTAGATAACTGATGCAGGATATACTTAGACTATGCTAAATACACATTTAATTCCGTTTTAGCCTACATTTTAGAGTATTTCATTTATTTATTTGCATTTAAGGTCTTTCTGTTCTATTTATTCTATTCAGTTTTCAGTTGTGTTCCATATTAGTTTAACTTTCTTTTGCAAAGTAAAACTTTCAGAGCACATGAACAGCCAGTAAGGAGGATGAACATTAAGTGGACTGTCGTCAAGCAAGTCTAGCTAAGAATAGTTGTTCACCACTGTTGCTTCATTCACTATCTTTTAATTGAATTACAGACATCAGATTTAGCTTTACAAAAAAAAAAAAAAAAAGAAAAGAAAGATCGGCCAAAGTGTAAAGAGATAAAAAATAAAATAAAATGCCACCAAGACATTAAACACTTTATCTCACCGAGCATGTGTTTTATAAATGTATTATACATTACTGCCTCCCTTGATGTTATTTTCATGGTTGGTTGTTTCATTGTATTCTTGTGTGGTCTCTCCTAGAGGCAGTCACAGGAAATTGACCTTCACCATCTCATAATGCATATGAACAGCCTGTTGTACCGATGGAGTAAGTCATTATAATTATACTGTTTAAAATGCATCTATTCATCTATGCTATTTTGCCAGAAACCATTTGCAGCACATATGGTAGAATAAGCTGCCATAAATGCATGAGTCTATAGTCCACATATGTGGTCTGTCGGGGCCTCAGGTATTTTATTTGGTCTGAGAGGGTTAAGGACCCTCTAAAAGCCTGAGTTAAAATTAGTTGCTAGTAGGGTCAGACATGGGTATTGCATTGCAGCAGATGCCATACATCCGAAATGTACTGCTGTTTGCAAATATTCTGGAAACTTTAGAACACATGAAGATGAAGACAGATACTGTTAGGCAGCCTGCCAATCAATTCTTTATTTTTAATTCTTAAAAACTCTAATGTTTGATTTATTTATCCTCTCTTATTCATAAAGATGTTTTTATTGTGGAAGGTTAGGCACTTTGTTTTCCAGATTACGTAGGTGTGAAGAGTTGTTGAGAGGTCAGAGAGTACAAGTGTGGAAATGTAGGTGATAAAATTATATTTATATCTGTTGAGGTAACAGACTGCAGGGTGTCTTCCAGCGCTGTCAGTTTAGCACAAACACACATAGTGTAGGGGATTGTGACAGTATAAAAATTTGCACAGGGTATCACGTATAGGAGACACCCTCTTTTAATGTATGTAGTCAACGTTTACACTGATTTCAATGTATGCACCAAAAATATTTTGATGTTTGTGGTGAAAGAAGAGTGACATGATCAGGTGTTTCATAGTGTTACTATGTATATCATGAATTTTAGCACATCTGGATCAATGTGTTCAACAATTTTGCATCCATCAGTGCTGTTTTTCAAATGTGCACTAGACGTTTTGTGCCATTTCTTACTGTATTTTTAGCTTCTCGCCATGTTTTTGGCACAGTGTCAAGTTAAAAGAAATTGGGCTGCACGATTATGATTATGACGATTATGAGTTTATATATGTGCATTATCCTAATTATGTCAGTATTCGTTTCATTGTAAGCTCCGGGTGAGTGCAAATGTTGATTTTTATTGTTTTTGTTTTATTTTTTATTAATGCTTATTGTTTATTTCATTTTTTCCCTTAAAGAAAAGCATTGTTTGATGAAGTTGTAACGATGCTGCTGGTACTGGCAATGATGAAGACGATGACAATGAATTGAAGAACCCAAGTGCAATTTATTACAAACGTGAAATCCCAAAAACGTAAATCCAAACATGAACAAAACATAAACATGGACTTGACTTGACTTAGTATGACACGTTACCAAACTCAACCAAAGTTACATTCAACAACTACAATACTTGACGAAGCACAATGGGAAAACATGAAGGCTTAAATACGTGGACACGGGAGAACACATGACAAAGATAACCAATGAACAAACAAGACACGTGAACATGGAGGGAAAACATGAAATCACATGACAAGGGAACCACATGACATGAAACAGGAACTAGAAATAAACTTTTCAAAATAAAAGACATGAAAAACATGAATTAACAAAATACACATGACAGAAGTAAGCTCATTTTGAAACCCTTCTTGGTAACATTTGAGAATAAAAAAAATAATAAAAAAAATCTTAAGTGGCATACTTGTTATTTTTAACTTGCATTTTAATTTACAAGTAATCAGTTATTAGTTGTTTTGTGGGTTAGTGTACTCGACTAAGAAATTACGCCCATCCCTTATTACAATACTTTTTTTGTGGGGCAACCGTATGACATATTCATTATGTTGGCTACACAACCAAAACAATCTTTGTATTGGTTTCTTGAATTGCTTTATTGCATGAAAAACAAAAGTGTTATTCAATTTTTTAATACACAGAATGTGAGCAACACAACAATACTAGGTTGTCGTTAATAGACTAATTTAAAGACCTCTAATTTGCTATTGCATTCATGCACACAACGGACCAAATAATATGTTATAAATAAAATGTTGACACTATGGAATAACCTAAATAGAATGATGTAATTAACACATTCTACAATTGTTAACTGCAGCAGCTTTGTATCTCAAATGTTTTTTCAATTAATTGTGCTGCACTAAAAAGAACTTTTAAAAATGGGTTCTGTTCTTTTTGTCGTGCTGCGCCTAGCTTTTTTTAACGTAAGAATGCATTCAGTCCCTAAAACATCTGTTTTTTTACAGCCTTTCTAATCATTGCCAAACCATTTAACCAAACTAGAGAACTACAAAGATGTGTTTTAAGCATCTCAGACCTGATGTCAATGACTTTTTGACCAGTCTATAATGGCATCAAAGAAAAACTACATGGAACATTTGGTACCTCAACACAGAGCCCTATGCAGAGCAACACAATATAGCCAATCACAAAGCATCTTATAATCATGAATGATTTGAACAGGATGTCCACAAAACATCCAACTTGGCAGCAGGCCATTGGGGGCTTGATCAGTGTTGCCAATTGCCATACTTTCACCCTCAATCCATCAGTTAAAATTGGGAGATGTTGCTCACTGGAATTACTGTCTATTTGTAATGAAGGGTCTCAATCAAAGGTCAGAGGTCATTTATTTAGGCTGCCCTGTCTTAACAAAGAGAACAAGGGCTTTGATTCATTAGGGGCTTATGACAGTGAGTTAGCGCATTGCAGTAGGTCAACACTGTGGCACGCAGCTTACTAATGAACTGTGGCTGTAGCTAATCTGTTTTTCATGATGTAATCAGGATGCAGATTTCCTCTGCTGAAAATCAAAAGTCTTTTTCCCTCTAGCTGCATGGCTCGTTTTGTATGTTATGGGATGAAGCCGGTAAGCCCCCAAAGAAAACAATTTGGTGTGAGTTGCCTGTGTTGGCAGGTAGAGCCATACACGTGCAGTTGGAGAACATGAATCCTTACCGGAACAACGGTAAAGAGTCTTGTTTCCACTGGTTTCAGTGTCCTTGCTGGACAGCATTTGATTTGCCAAGCATTAACAGGGAGGTCAAGTGGAAGCTTTTGGTTGTAATTAGGATGCTTGATTTCTGGAATTTTGACCTTTACAAGTTGGGTCATCATTCTTTTTTTTTTTTTTTTTTTTGATAGAATGATATATTGGCCAGGCCGATATTTGTCCACTTTGCATTTATCGGCATGTTCACTTGGCCGATTAACAGAAGTGTTATTAACTTTTCCTTGGGAAAAGTTCCTAAATCTACCAGTTGATTTGCCAATGGATAGTAAAACAGTTTTAGTGAATTTGAGTAAAAATAGCATAAAATAAGTGTTTGTTTTTTTCACTTCAGAAATTTTGTATACATCAAATGTATATCTGCATTTATATCAGCCATCCTGCTCTAAATATCGGTACTGGTATTCGCCATTAAAAACCCATATTGGTCGACCACTAGTTTTGTATTCTCTATTCAAGGGTTTATTCGGTGTGTCTTTGCTCTTGATGTGTTGATTTATATTAGTGGTTGATCTACTGTATATGTTTTCTTTTTTTATTGGTAATGCCAATATCGATATGCAGAGAGCTGGGTGGCCTATCGCCAGTATAATGCTGATAGGCCTATATGGTAGAATAGAATTTAATGATTGCAAATTAGGTGTACACAAAATTTACATGAACACAAAAAAAAAAATAAACTCATAATTTAAAAAATATTTGAAAATGAAATTGTACAATATCCATTGACAAAGTTGGATAGATTTCTGCAATAAGCAGAATAAAAGCTATTGTTAATTTGCCAATTGGGTACAGTTATCGGCTGATGCAGATAATCTCAAAATGGCCAAAAATTGGCCGATGTATCGGTCTATCACTCACTACATTTAATCATTTAGTAGAAGCTTTTTTTCAAAGTGACTTACAAATACTGTAAGGAAAAACACAAGCAATTTATCATATAGGAGCCAACAATATTAGCAGAGCCACAAATTGAAGGAGTAAATAAGTAGTGTGTATCTGCAGAAAATTTTACAGGAACAGGAGGTGCCTTTATGTATGAATATAGATATATTTATACTATCAGTGATTTTTGGTATGGTAGAACCTGAAGATATGTGCATTCTTACGTTGAATGCCTCAGAATTTTCATAAAGTGTGGAATCTGTTGTAATTGTGCCAGATTTTCTTGATATGGAAAGTATATCTTATTAGAACCCACATAGCCTAATTTTGTGTGTCTGAGTTTGTACACAACTTGACCTCTCTGACTTCACCTTACCAACTTTTTCCGGCTCTCTATGTCCTGTAGGGTGACTCCTTCACCCTGCTGTCTTAAAGTAAACTGATAACCTGTGAATATTTACAGCAGACATCTGCTTGTTGTAAAACAAACAGGTCCCGGGCCCCACGCTGTTCTGCCATTAATTGATACTTACACTTGACATCATTCCAAGTCAAACAACAAGTCAGACAATAGATTTCAGGAATGAGAAAAGTTGTTTCTACAGTTCTTTTGCGGTCATGTCTGTAAACCTTGTCCTGTGAAACTCATTCTTCTCTGAAGAATTCACAGTTGCTGTAGGACAAATAAAAACGTGCAAGATTTTTTGAGAGAGTGACTGAGTGAAGGAGATAGATTTGTTTGCAACAGAAATACTGTTTCAAAAACATGTTGATTTGTTGAACATATGTGTGTTTTCACTTTTCAGACAAAAACACACATAAAAACATAGAACACTAACCAAAAGTACCTAAAAGTTAAATTACCATGTGTTTTTTTTTTTGTTTTGTTTTTTTGTGATTCCGCACACCCAGCCCCTAATTAGGCTGATGAAGCCCGAGAGGGATAAAGGCGACCGGAGATGGCAGTGCGACAGACAGAGAGTTACGGGCAGCTGCCCGACACCTGTGTGTGTGTCTTTTAAATCACTATAATGAAAGACAGGTGTTAGAGACAATTATGAGCCAGGTGACGAGCCTTACCGCTCTCCCTCTCCCACAGACCAACACATGGCCCCGCCCTCCACCCTGCCACATTCCTCCCGGGTTTCGGCACCAGTGTAACACTTTCAGTGGAAAGGAGGAGGCGAGAACCGGCTTGGTAATATAAATAATAGTTTAATTATAAACTGAACCAAAAGACAGACACACAGGTGTCAGGCAGCTGCCCGTAACTCTCTCTCTCTGTCGCACTGCCGTCTCCGGTCGCCTTTATCCCTCTCGGGCATCATCAGCCTAATTAGGGGCCGGGCGTGCGGCATCACAACCCGACCCTGCCCTACGCCCTGCCACATACATGTACATGTATATTACAATTTTTGAGGGGCAGATACTATGGTAATACCATGGTAGCACCTTGTAAACCTTGAAACACCATGTAAATACCATGATACTGTATAAATATAATATTCATTAAGTACATTTGTGGGTAACCAACAAACAATGTCCATGAGCTTTTTTTTTTTTTTTTTTTTTTTTTTTCACATTTCAATTTCAAATGTTTTATTTAAAATGTATATATATATATATATATATATATATATATATATATATATATATATATATATATGTGTGTGTGTGTGTTAAAAAAGTGTATATTTTATATGCCATCACAGTTTCTGTTTATTTTTTGCAATGCAATTAAATAGTCCTGTGGTGTGACATTTTTAAAAGTACAAATTGTCCATGTAGTTCCTCAAATATAATGAGGTTATGTAAAAACTGTATGTGTAATGTAAAAGAATAATTAGAAAAATGTTGTTTAAAAGTTTTAGATGACACTGCTGTCACTGTTACACATGTCAACTACCCTTTTATCAAAGTACTGTGGTATTAACATCTAATACCACTACAGTACTTTTTTGTAAGGGAAATGGATGCCAATCTTCATTTGGGACAAACTTCTTTCCATTGCATATTATTTTGATTATTTTTATATAAATGTTTCTGAGCTCCTTTGCAGTCTGGTTTGGTTTTCATTAGCTGTCTTGATATTGCACCAGCATTAAATGGTTAGGGGGCATTTCTGAACGTAAGTGTGACTGAATACTGACTCTGGATATGTAAATTATGTATCAGCTGTCTTGATTACCTTTAATGACTGAGACCTGCTTAACCTACAGTATGCATGCCTTCAGAGTTATTATGGGCCATATCAAAGGGAAGCAAAGCATTTAATACAGATTTCCACAGCTTTTGGCTGTAAACACCATCTGTGAGAAGACACAGTATTCTAATATAATATTAAGCTTTGGGATGAATGGAGCCAAACTGTAATAGTTTGAAGCATGATTCTCTGACTTTGTAATAATATTCTGTATCTTCTTCCTATTCCTTCTGTCTTGTTTTCACTCATTCTGTCTCATTCATATGCTTCTGAGCTCACTTTATAGAAAGTGGAGGGGAAATGACCCAGTGGCCTTTTCTTGCCACACGGATTGAAAGAAACTCAATAGATACTCAAAGGAGAGCATTGAGCACATTGAGTACTTGCCTTGCACTGAATTATTTACCACAGGTGGTGTAGAAATGGCCTGTTTTAACCCTTCTGCTGTGTAACAGCATGTGCTGGCACATGTTTTGTGGTTTCTTTTTTAGTTCTGTGGAAAAAGAATCTAGACTTTGAAAATGACATGAATACCACAGTGAAACCTACCTGGATGGCTACCATACGTGATGCTCATTTTGCACTAAATTACTCCCAAATTTTTCCCATGCCCACAAAGTTTGCTTTGTATCAGACCCTTTAACTGCATTTTGTTAGTGGATGCAGTGTTTGAAATAGGGGGTGGGACTGTGGGGGATTGGCTTAGAGGGGGCTGAGGCACCCCTAGTTAACTCTAAATTCAGGCCATTATTATATGTGTTATATTTGTATATAGCACGGGAGAAGTGAATTGGATTTTTATTAGGAATGCCAACTTTTCACCATGCCAATATGACCAGGGGGCAAGGTGGATGGGGTCCCCTTGAGTGTTTCGGCACTAAAATAAGGGGTAATAGGCTTTATCTGAGCTAAAATATGTGACAACCAAATATGTGACAGTTGGCAACCCTATATACTATACATTTTGCGAAGATAAATTAATGGGACTTAGTTTTAATTTTTTTGCATAAATCGCATAGCACTCTGTACACCGCATTCACACTGAACATGTTTTTGCGTCTGTTTTTTGCATTTTTGCATCTTTTGTGTCTATTTTTCCATAGTTTTTCTATGTAAACGAGCTAGACGAATGTCTTTGACCGTTGCGCTGCATCCCTGTTTTTTACAGTATCTCGCACATGAGCGGCTTGTTTTTTAGACCGTGTGTCATGCTAAAAGGAGCTTAAACTTTTAAAAACGCGTCTCGAAACAGCTTTTTTGTTTTGTGCAAAAAATGTGTTCGGTCTTATTGGCCTCTAAGAAATTCTCTCCTCCAAATATTGGGACCCACCAAGCCCCTGGTAGCTTGAAGTGGGGCCAAGGTAAAGGTGTTATTCATCTGTGGGCCATTTCAGTAGGAGTGCTTTGTGTGCACATGTTCGTGCGATCGTCCCTAAAAGATAAAGACTAATTGAGTAATATATTTCTTTCACCCCCCCATCCAAACCCCGCCCCCAAGTTAGATCAAACAAGTGCTTTGCGTCATTCTACATCTGAATCCATTCAATACAATCACCCCAAAGACCGTGTTTGTTCTCATTCCATGTCTCATTAACATACCCACAGAGACTGAAAGAGACACCTTGCCTTGCCAAAACACCGCAGTGTAGCTCAAACACCATGTCAGTTGAGAACCTGAGCACCTTCATTCACCATTGTCATTTTGCATGTGAGACAGGTGAGGTATGTCTGGCGAAGCAGGTTTTAGGTGTCACACATAATGACAGTGACATGCATCCTGGAACATTAAAGATGGTGTTAAGAGTCAGGGCATCCATGTGCGTGCGTGTGCATGGGTTTGTACGTGATCTTAAACAGTATCAAATATCAGCCAGTTATGCATTGGCATAAGACACTTTCTCTTATCATACAGGATTTACAAGCTTTTTATCTTATCTACAGTGTCCTGTTGTATCTGCTGTGATGGTTGGATGACCTATCTATCTTTGCATGCTGTTTACTTAAGATAATTGTGCTCTAATGCTCTCTTTAGATAATAAGAGATTTATCAGGTTAAGCTTCAATCAGAATCTTGGCCCTGGTGGATCTTATTACATCTCAGGTATACATAACTTTACCAGTCAAAAGTTTGACATACTGTACTTGACTGAATTTATGCTGCTCACGATCTTAAAAACCATTTGATCTGTCTTGTGCTTAAGGCTGAGATTTTGATAAAAAATAATTGTTAGACAAGGAATAGGAGTCAACAAGTTTCCAGCATACATGGGAACGCCAATATAGTTTAAAAAGCATCCCAGGTGGCACCTAATATCTTTGGCTGAGAGAATGCCCAGAGTGTGCAGAGCTGTAATCTAGGCAAAGTTTGGCTACTTGGAAGAAGCTAAAATATAAGATAGCTGCAACCTAGTCTCATAGAATGAACGTTAGTATAACTACATTTTTGCAAACAGACTTTAGACCTGCCATGTTCTACATTTCGTCGCAGTTTCCAACAACAACTGTGCATTATATTCACTTTCATACAAATCATGATTGCGGCTGATTATGACTTTATAAACGTATTTTTCACACTATTACTCACATATTGCCATGTTATGATTTTAAAACACTTTTAATATAACACATCATTTAAAAAAAACTATACATTATAATGATTGTATTACATACCCACCTACATTTACACACTTATTCCAATGTGATTAGCTTGCGCGGTAGCTCACCTGATAGTGTTGGATTTTGAACCCGGAAGACCACAGTTTGAGACCAGTCTAGCACGCAAGCTGACACATGAAAAGAAAGTTTCATAGAAGCGATACAAAATGACGTGGTTGCTCCAGAGAATGTGCTTTTCTATTGGTTAGGTTTAGGTGTTGGTTTAGGGTTAGGATGTCTGTTTTGTTCACCTCTCATTTGCTTTAGATCACTATTGGTTTAGGTTTCATTTAAAGTTTTAGGTTAGGGAGGTATGTTTTACTCAAAATCTCCATCTAATATTTATCTTAAAAATCTCGTCTGGGGGCCTGGGTAGCTCAGTGGTAAAGACGCTGGCTACCACCCCTGGAGTTCGCTAGTTCGAATCCCAGGGCATGCTGAGTGACTCCAGCCAGGTCTCCTAAGCAACCAAATTGGCCCGGTTGCTAGGGAGGGTAGAGTCACATGGGGTAACCTCCTCGTGGTCGCTATAATGTGGTTTGTTCTCGGTGGGGCGCATGGTGAATTGAGCGTGGTTGCCGCGGTGAATGGCGTGAAGCCTCCACACGCACTATGTCTCCGTGGCAACGCACTCAACAAGCCACGTGACAAGATGCGCGGGTTGACTGTCTCAGACGCGGAGGCAACTGGGATTCGTCCTCCGCCACCCGGACTGAGGCGATTCACTATGCGACCACGAGGACTTAGAGCGCATCGGGAATTGGGCATTCCAAATTGGGAGAAAAAGGGGAAAAATCCAAAAAGAAAAAAAAAAAAAAAAAATCTCGTCTGATTACGACACCATTACTCTTGCTTTTGGTGCTCCCCGCAGGACATTTCACTGGGAAACCACAGCGAAATGTGTAATATGGCATGTAATTTGTTTGCAAAAATGTTACCACAGTCACGTAATATTCATGAAATCAGGCTAGATAGTTTTAATTAATTTAATATTTTGGACACTACATAATTATCATACTTCCATTTGTGTTATAACATAGTTTTGATTAATTTAATCACTGGTGGTAGTTGAGGAGAGTCCCCTGTTCACTGTGGAAAGCGCTTTGAGTGTAGAATCAGAAAAACGCTATATAAATGCAACATTCATTCATTCATTCATAGTTTCAGTTACTTTAATATTATTTTAAAATGTGGAAAATAGTAATAATACAGAATAAGTTGGTGTGTCTAAACTTTTGGTTGGTAGTGGTGCATGGTTGAAATGATGTCTACAAGGAAGTTTTTGGGAAAAAGTTTTTGTTTGTTCACACAAGCAACTGCAATGTTTAAAATCATCCGTGCGTGTAAGACAAAACATGTCAATCTGCGGCTTTTGTTTGCACTGCTACACTCCACATATGCTGTGGATTTTCCATAAATCACCCTAATAAAAAAGTATTTTGTAGGTACTATAGTGCAGTGATGGTATCATATATACCCTGATATTGAATGAGTAGCATATTCATATACCATGGTGTTGACATGGTAATTCAAAGTAATTTAAGAAATTACATTCTTCTAAGTATAACATGGTATTACCATGGTAAAAATCGTGTCAGTCCACATCTTTTGTTTGCACAGGTACACTTCACATATGCCGTACCTGTAGTATTTCCATAAACAAAATGTCCTATGGAAATAGTGGCATCACTGTTACAGTGATGGTATCAGATGATACCATAGTACTTTGATAAATATCATGGTAGAGAAAGATTGCCATGTCCAAAACAACAACATCAACAAAAAACTAACAAAAACAATGATAATACCATAGTGAATATCCAAAAAAACAAACAAACAAACAAACAAAAAAAAACTTTGTTAGAGCATTGTCATTTGTAAGACAACATCAAGCACAAAAACAAGGCCAAAATCCTTTTAATGGGCAGTAACAGTAAAATGACAACTTTCCTAAAACAAAAACAAAATTTAAGCACTAAATTATGCATCATATATACAAACATTGGAGCAGTAAGATAACCCAGTTATTCTGTCACACTGCAAA
The DNA here is from genome assembly GCF_019703515.2 of Myxocyprinus asiaticus. Lineage (NCBI taxonomy): Eukaryota > Metazoa > Chordata > Actinopteri > Cypriniformes > Catostomidae > Myxocyprinus > Myxocyprinus asiaticus. Next base: position 31,722,615 of record NC_059383.1, on the reverse strand, counting down.
TCCCTTGGACTGCAAAAGCTCTCTATCGATTACAGCTTTTCCTCCATATGTGCTGTCAGCTAGTTATCTAACCAGCTGTTTATGCTGAGCTAAGACTGATATGGACTGTACTTTCCAGACCTTTCCAGTGTGGCAGCAGCAGTACGTCATCACCTTCGGGATGAGCATTGCTCCATCACAACCGATTTAGATCTGTTGATTATCTGACAGTGAGGGTGATGTTCACACTTATGTAATAGAGTGTGAGGGAGCGTGTGTGTGTCAGTATATTGTTAGCTAGCCTTGGATCGGATGCTGATGTGTTGTTGACAGCTGATGTACGGTGGTTGTGGCAGGGCCATCACTGAAAAAAACATTTTGGATGTTGTTTGGAAGCCAGTAAACATGTAAACGGCCAGTTAGTGAGGCCAGTGTTCTGGGCATCAAGGATTATGTGCTTTCTGCCATGCAATGATGTAATCTCCAGCTGACACAGTAATCCGCAATTCAATATAACATCCACACTTATCTATAGTATGCAGACACGCACAGGTATACAGTATCCAATTCATGTTTTTTGTCTTGGTGAAGAGGTTCTCAAATGGCTTTGCTTTATGACCCAGATTACATATTGGAAATTAAATTTGTTTATCAGAATTCCTTATTGTACAAAATGCCAAAACAAATATCCTTAAAACCAAACACTGAAATTTATTAATATTACCATGAACTATATTGGCCCAACAATATGCAAAATTATTAACATGACATCGGCTGCATAGGAAATTTGCAAGTTTGTAAATACATAAACAACAGCGGAAGTTTGATTCACCAGCCTAACATGTTGACGGATGAATTTGCGCTTTTGCCATCAACTAAAAGATATGGAAAGTGTTTTTTCCTCCTTTGTAAAAGTGTATGTAAATATATTTAGCTATCTGAACTATATCCACTATATACACTATATTGCCAAAAGTATTCGCTCACCCATCCAAATAATTGAATTCAGTTGTTCCAATCACTTCCATGGCCACAGGTGTATAAAATGAAGCACCTAGGCATGCAGACTGCTTCTGTAAAGCATGCCGCCACTGGACTCTAGAGCAGTGGAGACGCATTCTCTGGAGTGACGAATCACGCTTCTCCATCTGGCAATCTGAAGGACGAGTACTTGTCTGACTGCATTGTGCCAGCTGTGAAGTTTGGTGGAGGGGGGATTATGATGTGGGGTTGTTTTTCAGGAGCTGGGCTTGGCCCCTTAGTTCCAGTGAAAGGAACTCTGAATGCTTCAGCATACCAAGAGATTTTGGACAATTCCATGCTCCCAACTTTGTGGGAACAGTTTGGGGATGGCCCCTTCCTGTTCCAACACGACTGCGCACCAGTGCACAAAGCAAGGTCCATAAAGACATGGATGAGCGAGTTTGGTGTGGAAGAACTTGACTGGCCTGCACAGAGTCCTGACCTCAACCCGATAGAGCACCTTTGGGATGAATTAGAGCGAAGACTGCGAGCCAGGCCTTCTCGTCCAACATCAGTGTCTGACCTCACAAATGCGCTGCTGGAAGAATGGTCAAAAATTCCCATAAACACACTCCTAAACCTTGTGGAAAGCCTTCCAAGAAGAGTTGAAGCTGTTATAGTGCAAAGGGTGGGCCGACGTCATATTAAACCCTATGGATTAAGAATGGGATGTCACTTAAGTTCATATGCGTCTAAAGGCAGATGAGCGAATACTTTTGGCAATATAGTGTATATAGATCCAATGTAAGTAATTATTTGTTTTTCCCTTCTGTCGGTGACCCTATCAGAATATGCAGACCATTTTATAACTTTACCCATGTCTTGCTCTAGTTGCAACCATGCTTCTTCCAGAACTAGTTGCAGTGTACGTAAATGTTCGTGCTTGTGCACTCCTTGTAAAAAGACTGTACACAACATTGTTAGCAACAATTTTTTAAGTTGCATATTGAGCGTCAGGAAATACGTAAATAAAAATAAACACTCAGGCTGTCTTCTCCCCTTTTGTTTAGACCAGTCTAAACATTGACCTCATGTTGTGGAATCATCCAATGAGGTCATTCAGAAGCAATTAGGGGAAGGTTATGTCATGTCTGCTTGTCCTAAATAAAGCCATACCATCTTTAAAGTCATCACCTGCAGTATAGATGTAAAAGCATGGGTCGTGTTCCATGTTGATTTCAGACAGTTCTTGCAAGTGTTTTAAAAATTTTACCTGTTAAGGATTTTTTTGTTGTTATGTGTTGTGTCAAAAACATATTTCATCCAATTTCTTTCAAACAAGCTTTGCAAATTTCTTTAAAAAAGGGTTTTATAGAGAAGCCTTTTATCCTTTAAAGTTACAATTGGAGAAATGTTCACACTGTTTCACAACGTCCATTTTGTCTTTTTATTATTTCTCTCAGGATTATTCACCGTGTCATATCAGTCCATAACAGTTAGGCAAGTCCTCTTCTGTAGTGTCAGACCAAGCTTTATCTGTCCCATCTTTGCTCTTTCTGTTGCAGATGAGATCTCCAACATGTGTGAGGTGGATGTTGCTCCAGAACCAGGCAGCCCTACGTTGCTCAGCGAGTCCACAGACACATACTGCCAGACTGACTGCTGGCACCGACTCCACACCACTGTCCGAAAGCTGGAGTTCTGGGAAGACTTCAGCGCTGAGCTTATTGGAACTGGATTCTTCTCCAAGGTCTACAAGGTACTAATTTACTGTCTATGATGAAGAGAATACTAAAAACTGTTTTGAATGGAGAATATTTGAAAAATGTACTTCAATAATGAAAATGTACTAAAGCTTTAGCATGTAGTACATGTACACTGGCGGCCAAAAGTTTGGAATAATGTAAAGATTTTGCTCTTATGGAAAGAAATTGGTACTTTTATTCACAAAAGTGGCATTCAACTGATCACAATGTATAGTCAGGACATTAATAATGTGAAAAATTATTATTATAATTTGAAAACTTCTTAAACTACTTCAAAGAGTTCTCATCAAAAAATCCTCCACTGCAGCAATGACAGCTTTGCAGATCCTTGGCATTCTAGCTGTCAGTATGTCCAGATACTCAGGTGACATTTCACTTCACGCTTCCTGTAGCACTTGCCAGAGATGTGGCTGTCTTGTGGGGCACTTCTCATGCACCTTACAGTCTAGCTGATCCCACAAAAGCTCAATGGGGTTAAGATCCATAACACTCTTTTCCAATTATCTGTTGTCCAATGTCTGTGTTTCTTTGCCCACTCTAAACTTTTCTTTTTGTTTCTGTTTCAAAAGTGGCTTTTTCTTTGCAATTCTTCCCATAAGGCCTGCACCCCTGAGTCTTCTCTTTACTGTTGTACATGAAACTGGTGTTGAGCGGGTAGAATTCAATGAAGCTGTCAGCTGAGGACATGTGAGGCGTCTATTTCTCAAACTAGAGACTCTGATGTACTTATCGTCTTATTTAGTCGTACATCTGGCCTTCCACATCTCTTTCTGTCCTTGTTAGAGCCAGTTGTTCTTTGTCTTTGAAGACTGTAGTGTACACCTTTGTATGAAATCTTGTATAGTATATTGTATAGCCTTCATTCCTCAAAACAATGACTGACTGATGAGTTTCCAGAGAAAGCAGTTTCTTTTTTGCCATTTTCGACCTAATATTGACCTTAAGACATGCCAGTCTATTGCATACTGTGGCAACTCAAAAACAAACACAAAGACAATGTTAAGCTTCATTTAATGAACCAAATAGCTTTCAACTGTGTTTGATATAATGGCAAGTGATTTTCTAGTACCAAATTAGCAATTTAGCATGATTACTCAAGGATAAGGTGTTGGAGTGATGGCTGCTGGAAATTTTATGAAGCCTCATGTAAACATGATTTTCTTGTGTTGTCTGAGTTTTTGAATAAGCTAATTTTGTTAGTTATCAGCGTAATGGTGTGCATTTAAACGCACTCATTATTTTTGTGGTTCCATTTAGTGATGCTAGTGGCACAGAATTGACACATTTCAGCAAAAGTACAATGATTTAATCAAAGCTGTCAAAATTTGGCATATTGAGATTACATTTTTTCATTCCACCAGTGCTGCCTGGTACAAAGGTTGGGTTCCATACCTCCTGTGTACGTATAATTCTGTTACCTATCCAAATTCTGTTGTCAAAATGTAAAATAATCTGCCAATCATTTTGTCTGAAAGTCACGGCCCTGTTAATACTTAAAAAAACAACTTAACAGACATGACGTGCCTGTAGTCTCCTAAAAACATGGTACATCATGCAAACAGTTTCCAACCCAAGAAAGAAATGCATACAAGTACATTACATACAGTCGCCACCCAGTCATGCTTAAATTATCTTAAAAAGCTTTGCAGACAATAAAAGAAAATAAGTGTTGATTAAGAGTGCCTGTGTAAACCACAGTGACTGCATTTTTCAACCAGCAGGAAAGTATTTATTTGATAACTTGTGAGTTTTCTTCTCTCTTATGAGCTACAGTAGGCCCAAAAAGTATTTGGACATTTAAGCCATTGCATTAGATAACAAAATATTAAACAATTTGGCACTTTTTAACTTAAGCATATGACAAAAACAAGATATACCAAAGATATACCACTTTAGTGGAACATGTCCATAGTTAATGTGATGAACTATACCTGTGGTTGGACTGCTAGGACAGCAGTGTGAAATTATAGGAATTTACTTTATACATTCACTAAAATGACCATGGGACCAGGTGGTAAAAAGTAATTGGAAAAAATAGAAAAGAAAAGTGAGGTTAGTTAGAAAATGTCTTGCATCATTTTGTTTGCAGATGCCACATGGTTAACTCTAACCATAACCCTGATATTTTGTTATCTAAATTTTGCAGTAAAATTCACAAGTGTGGCCATAGTAAGCATCCAAATACTTTTTGGGGTGAAATATTCATCTCTTGGTCTATAGATCACTTCCAAATTCCATAAACATTTCCTCATATTTCATATTGTAAGAAAATGAAAGGAATTTTGTAAGAGGCAGTGCTCACAAAAACAGCACAAGGGGATTTTCAGTGTGTGAAACTGTACATGCTCGAGGAAAAGACTTTGGTGAGATCAGATCAGAGCTTTTTTATGCTTATGGTTCCCATTCTGCCATTATGATCACAATAGCAGTGTGATGGAATGCAGATAACACTGTTTAATAGCAATACACTCTGCAGAACAATTAAAAAACTGTGCCACATGCCTCCACTGTGACCATTCTCACACCATGGGCCAAGGGATAGATGGCATGTTTTTTTTTCTTGTTTTTTTTTTTTTTTGTAAAGAACATTTTGTCCTTAGGAAGACATGCGCTGTTAAGAAAAAGAAGTTCAATCACCCCAGGGGGAAACAAAGGGTGATGCGCCGTTCTGTTGCTCTTGTTTTACAACAAATGTGTTTACAGAACCTCATGTACTGATGTTGCAAAGGAAAAACATGTCAGGAAATGGCACACTGTGACTCTGGAAATGGGAGTTTCTTGGACCACAGGCACTTTTATGTCCCAGGGGTTAATTTCTACTAAAGCTAACAAATTTCAAGGTCACATTAAAACTGTCTTGGAAACATTTCCACACCACACCTTCATTCATTTTTGCTACTTTAAAGTTTAGAGTACTCGTACTCATTCTCAAAAAAAAATGGTATTGGGACATCCCAAGTTTTAGGTTTTGTTGACATTACATCGTCATTGCAATGAAGTTGTAAAACTGGTTGTAACTACACAGAAAAGGTTAGTAAGTGATTTTATCACTCTAAAATCATGTTACATATTGTATTCCTCTTGTGGCTAAACTTTTGAAAAAGTGAATGTTTTAACGTTCAAAAATTGGCCTCCATTCACTTCCATTGTAAGTGCCTCACTGTCACCTCGATTTTTGCTTTTTTTTAAAGAAAAGGAGGGGCAAGTCAAAATAAATGTTTGTGGTAATCATGTCAAATATACACAAATTACGACTGTCCCTTAGTTAAAGTGTAATTTTCATCACAACCAACAATTTTGCCACTAATAAAGTGGCACAAAAATAAAAGTGTCAGTGAAGAGCATGATTGATATGAAATGTGAGAGATGCAGATGATGAGTGAAGAAAAAAGAAGCAAAAAATATTTAAAAAGGTAAATATAATTTATGAACAGAATATTTTTATTTTGCACCATTTCCAATCAGCTAAAATGTTGTCAAATTATGCAAAAATGTGAAAATATTATTTAATTGTGTGTATTTAGGGTACATAAAATTAAAATGAAATGAATTCCATTGCCTCAAGACAAAAGAGTTGGACATTTTATTCCAAAAATATAAAAAATTTAATTTCCATCACAGAATGCTATGAAACACAATAAATAACTTACATTAAGGTGTGATGGAAATGACATTGTGGTGCAAATGTTCATGGCGTTTCAGAGAAATGACAGAATTCTCCTGTCATGCATGTATATACACTGTAAGACATTATTAGTGCACAAATTAAATAAACTAGTGAGAGTGTGAAAAGTCAAATATGTTACGCCCACTAATTGGTAATGGTTTTCTGTGTTGACCAGGTGATGCACAGCACTACAAAGAAGGTGATGGTGGTGAAGATTTATAAAAATGACGTGGATCAGGACAGCATCGTGCGGGAGATCAGCCTACTTCAGAAACTCTCCCACCCGAACATAGTGAGGTGAGCCGCCTCTGCACATGATTAATTATTCCACCAATCCCACGCTTGCCTGATGCTCATAACGCCCACTCATAACATATGAAGAAAACAACTCTGACTTTTTCAATCTAATACTGAATGATAAAGCATGATGTGAAGTGAGATAACATTTCCTGACCTTGAGCATAGGAACCCAGACTGTAAATAGAATGTTTTTTTCTTATATTAAATGCATCAGCGGGTAAGACTATTATGCCTACACATAATGTATTTGTTGGATGGCAAGATAATCTTTTGCTAGGATTGCACTGAATCTGAGGCTTTTGTAAACTGTTCTTGGCAAGCATCACAATTATCATTGCTCATACTTAGGGTTGATCAAATCCTTAACTCTAAGTATTAAATGGTTAGTTCTCCCAAAAAAAAAGATCTCTCATCATTTACCTAATGCCATCCTAGATGTGCATTACTTTTTTTCATCTGCTTAACACAAATGAAGATTTTTAGAAGAATATCTAAGCTCTGTAGGTCCATACAATGCAAGTGAATGGGTGCCAAAACTGAAGCTCCAAAATCCACATAAGGGCAACATAAAAGTACCCCAGATGACTCTGATAGTTAAATCCATAGCTTCTGAGGCTTTACAATAGGTGTGGGTGAGAAACTGATTAATATTTAAGTCCTTTTCCCTTCATTTTCTCCTTCATCTGTTTTTGGTGATTCACATTCTTTATGCATATGGCCCCCTACTGGGCAGGGAGGAGAATTTATGATAAAAAAAATAAAATGACTTAAATATTTATCTGTTTCTCACCCGCACCTATCATATCACTTGTGAATATACGGATTAAAACACTGGAGTGGTATGGAATTAATTAATTTTATGTTCCCTTTATGTGGATTTTGGAGCTTCAAAATTTTGGAACCCATTCACTTGCATTGTATGGACCTACAGAGATGAGGTATTTCTCTAAAATATTATTATTTGTGTTCTGCAGAAGAAAGAAAGTCATACACATCTCGGATGCCAGGAGGGTGAGTAAATCATGAGAACATTTATTAATTTTTGGGTGAAATATCCCTTTAAATTTGGGTGCATAACTCGTCCCACACCATTCATGCTATGGACATAAATGATGCCTCAAATCGTGCAGCTTTTTGATAAGTGGTGTGCTATTACTTTTTTAAGCGATCATACTTAAGATTTCACCTGGCAGATAATAAAACTGGCAAAAAAAAAAAAAGAAAAAAAAAAGGAAAATCCCATAGACTTGCATTGAGGGAGTTACTTATATCAGTTAAAATTGGGGGCGGGCTCTTTTGGATTGGCCCAGTAAGCAATAACGTAGGCCTACTAACCACCCAGAACACCCTAGCAACCACCTATAGAAAAATCCTAGCAACCATCCAGAATATCTTAGATAGTTGTGTTCCTTTAATTAGCAGTTCCAAGTCAAATTCGAGTTAATGAATGATATTCAGTTTAGAATGGTTGAAGGAGCTGATTGAATAATTTGCCATTCTCTGGCCAGTGAATTTTATGCATAATTTCTCAGTTCTCAGATGGATTAACTATTTTGATTGTTTTACTGTAGGTACCTGGGGATCTGTGTCAAAGAGAACAAGCTGTACCCAATTCTTGAGGTGAGTGGCAAAGTTTTTGTATTCACAGTTCAAATCTTCCTAAACATTCCCTGATTTCTCCATGTGTTGCTCAGCAAAGCTCATGACACCAGTGTATAGATGAGGAAGTTGTAATCAGGTCAAGAGATTCTGAGTGCAAGTGTTTTATAATCTTATGTCCTTCCCTCCTTCACGCATAGTATGTTAGCGGAGGCTGTCTGGAGGAGCTGCTGGCCAGAGATGACGTCAATCTCTGCTGGAGAGAGAAAATCGAATTGGCCTGCGATATCAGCCGAGGAATGACCTATCTCCACTACAAAAACATCTACCACAGAGACCTCAACTCCAAGGTCAGGATGCCCGTCAGTGGTTGAGTGTGTTGGCAGACTTTAGGGATCAAAGTTGAGCAATTAAGGCAAAGAAGGGAGATATATTACGAAATCACTTTGATTTCAAGTTGCATGCCACACCTTGCATTTATAGATAATCACGGACACCTCTAATGTAGCTACAAAAAAATATGGTGCTTATGTTTTTTAGCCCCAATGTTCTTTTTACTTGCCTGACTTGATTTGAATCGTGTTTTGAACTAAGCGTGTTCATAACATGATCCAATGAGTACCAAGTATTTAGTGCAGAATACCACAGATTCCAGTGTTTGACCGGTTAGTTTGAGTACTTTGCTTGTGTGCCCATTTCCTTGTAAGCTCACTATAACATTTCACTCTTACTATCTTACTCTTAAAACCTTATCAGGACTTAGACCACTGTTAAAATGTAGAAATTGTACTGTATTGGACAACAAAATATGACACCGAATGGCATCTGTAAACAAATGACGCTAGGCCTTTTCTCAGAACTTCACTTTCCTTAAAGGCATATTCCGGGTTCAGCTGAGCTCAATCGACAGCATTTGTGGCATAATGTTGATTACTACAAAAATTAATTTCAAATCATCCCTCCTTTTCTTTAAAAAAGCAAAAATGGAGGTTAGAGTGAATGGGGAATTTAAATTTTTTCCCAATTTGGAATGCCCAATTCCCACTGCTTAGTAGGTCCTCGTGGTGGTGCGGTTACTCACCACAATCCGGGTGGCGGAGGACAAGACTCAGTTGCCTCCGCTTCTGAGACCGTCAATCCGCGCATCTTGTCACATGGCTCGTTGTGCATGACACTGTGGAGACTCTGCATGTGGAGGCTCATGCTACTCTCCGCGATCCATGCACAACTTACCACGCGACCCATTGAGAGCGAGAACCACTAATCGCAACCACGAGGAGGTTACCCCATGTGACTCTACCCTCCCTAGCAACCGGGCTAATTTGATTGCTTAGGAGACCTGGCTGGAGTCACTCAGCAGAAATGTGAAACGTATAATTTTATTAAAGCACTTACATTAATTTTCCTGTTAAAACTTATTATTTGAACTGTGAAGTTGTTTAAATAATTATTTTTGCTGTAGACTACTAAATTACCAGCATTACAGGATTTACAGCATTATGTTGTCATGGCAACAAAGTTGTAAAATTGGATATAACTTTACACAAAAAAATTTTAGTATACTAAATCTACTATACTAAAATGTACTATACTAAACTCATGTTAACACGCATATTATTTATGTCTTGTAGCTATACCTTTGAAACAGTGAGTTTACAGATTGGCCCCATTCACTTCCATTGTAAGTGCTTTACTGTAACCCAAATTTTATTTTTTTTTTTTAAAGAATAGGAGGGACAAGTTGAAATTATGCCACAAATGCTGTCAATTTAGCTTAACTTGAATTGAACCTGGAATATTCCTTTAACCATTTTTGCAATACATTGGCTTTATACAACTAAAGGTAATTTTTTAGTGGATGAAGTCAGTTTCCCTCAAGTTTAGTGTTCAAATACATTTTTGGGCCACTATACGGTATATGCACACAGTGTATAATTTCCTTTGCTGCTCACAAATGCAGTTGACAAGTTGAAATTGTTCATAAAACAGACTAAAAGCCTCAAGCTGTTCCATTCTGAGAAGGGAACCTGTAGCCCTACAAAGTTCTGAGCTGTAAAAAGCAGTTACAGTATGCTGACAGCTTTAACTTTGTCAGTTGCCAGGCTGCAGTGTGCTCAGGCCTCTGTATGTTTGAACAGAGATGGGGAGTTCAGACCTTTATTATGCTAATGCACTTCTGTGCCCAACATTTACCATTCTGTAAACTCCAGACACACTGCTGCTTTCAGTGGATAACATCTCTGTTCTTTCTCCTTCTCTCAGTATCTCTCACTGACAAGCAACGACCTGCTGAGTCCCATTCACTTTCAAGCATTTATCCCCTTACCCTGCTCATCCTCAGCATACACATGCACACGTTTTCTTAGCTTGACCAGAATCATGTTTTGAACAAAACATGTTCAGTGCATGATTTAATGAGTACCAAGTATTTAGTTCAGAATAGTGTTTAACTAGTAGTTAGTTAGAGCATTTAAGCAATAAGGTTCCTTTAGTTAATGAACAATATATTTTTACAGCCTTTATTAATCTTTTTAATGTTAGTTAATAAAAATACAGTTGGTCATTGTTAGTCCTTGTTAGTTCATAGTGCATTAACTAATGTTAAAAAATACAACATTTGATTAAAAAAATTATTGTTAGTTGTTGAAATTAACATTATCCAAGATTAATAAATACTGTAAACATATTGCTCATTGTTAATGTTAACTAATGTTGTTAACTAATATTAACAAATGGAACCTTATTGTAAAATGTTACCCAATTCTTTTTTATTGCTTTATTGCAGTTAAGTTTTTACACATTGATTGTGAGATCAACAGAAGGTCAATGTGAAGATTGGCATGTCATATTACACAGTGGCCCCTAAAAGTATTCTGACACTTAAGCTGCTCTTAAAATGTGTGAATTTCTCATGTTGTTGTTTTTATCCTACCTAAATTGGGACATACCATTGTCTTCTGTTATATTTACTGTATATAAAGATAATAATCTAATAATTCCCCTAAAAGGGGCTTTTTTGCATTTTTAGGATAAAAACAACAAGATTTGCTTTATTTATGAATTATTTAGAAATGAGAACATCCCAAAATGTCCCAGAAGGAAGGTTATGTATGATTTTGCTCACTTTTGTGGACTAATTTGTCTCTAAACTATAGCGTATATACACACACACACACACACACACACACACACACACACACTTATCTACACAGCAGTGCACCCATCTTAACCCACACAAACACTACACACATTTACCCAACCCCTCACTAACACATGCACTCACAGACCACAGCGTTGTTTTCTTTCTCTACTCTGTTATCTTAGTGTATTAAATGAAGCAATCATGTGGAGAAACAAAACAGAGTTAACATTAATTATTCTGCTTGCATAACATGGCAAGTTCAAATTTCTTCAGAGATGTAACGTGTCTGCTGCCTTATGTCAGTGGGTGTATTTTAAATGCAGTGATATCCTCACTGCCACAGATAAAATGTCAGAGCACAATTACACTGTACACTGTACTGTGCAAACTAATGATTTAAAGGAATAGTTTACCCAAAAAATGCCCCAAAAAACAATCCTGTTTGACTTATTTTCTTCCACATAAGTAGATGTATGGCAGAATGTTAGCCTCAGTCACCATTCACTTTTATTGCAACCTTTTCCATGCAATGAAAGTGAATGGTGACTGAGGCTAACATTTTGTTAAACACCTCTTTTTGTGTCCCACTGAAGAAAGAAAGTCAAACATTTCGAACATGCTGAGGGTGAGTAAATAATGACAGATTTTTCCTTTATGGATAACCTGTCCCTTTAATGGATGTACTGCAGAAAGACCTCCATAGGTGCTCTGAGATCACTGCAATTTGAAGAGGAAGATGGTGGTATCTGTAATCACAGACAGTTAGGGAGGAGTTAAGGTGTAATGAAAAACTAGCTGGGTGCCTTTGGCATTTTTCCTTTCACTTCTGTGTTCACTTCTGTATCACCATTCAACAGAGACATGAAGCCTCAAGGCTTTTCACTTCCACCACAACAGTGTGTGTTTAGCTACACCACATTCATCTAACACACAAGCACCTGAAAACATTACTGAATGGTCTAGCATGTTACATGCACAACATATTCATCATACTGAGAACATTCTCAGTTTTTAGACTACTACAGTACTTTTTGAAGTTGTACTTTAATTTTAGGCATTAGGGTACAACTGGGCTAAAGGCTCCGCAGGGTGAAAGGTTCCTTTGATTTGATTTTCTCCCAAAACACTAAATAGCAACAAAAACTACCACAGCACTTTCCTAAACATCTGTTTGTCACTGTGCACTGCCAAATTTTCCTGTTCCATGAGGCAATTTTTTAAAACGTTGCAAATTTATGTAGCTAATGAAAATCCTTGAAATGAAGACATTTCTTTTTGAACAAAATACTTATTTATAATTTTCAGTTTTGTTTAAGGTCATTAAATCAAACCGTTTTCAATAACTTTCCAATAAGTGTAAGGATAGTATTTGGGATTTAAGGGGTTAAAGGCCCCTATTAAACACATTGTTTTTTTTAAAGTGGCGGGAATCGATTTGTTCTGAAAAATGTTCAAAGTGGGCTCACATTGACTCATCCAATCATATAGAGATTAGTTTGTTTATAAAATACTTGAGATGTAATAAAATGTCAAATGTGTTTGAAATGAACAGGAAATTGACTTTTTCTGAAGTAGTTATTTTGAGTAAGCAGCATCTTAATTTGTTATTCAAAAAACCATCTTGCTGTCTCAAAATTATTTGCATTAGTTGACAAACTGTGCCCTATAACTATTGCACCGGTATCTAAACGATATCACTTTAAACCCCCTAGGGGCCTTTTACCCCAAGTGTGGAATCAGGGAATTTTAATCGAAACAACCTTCCGTTCTTATTTCTTCTCACACATATTATGTTGCTCCATCAATATTCAATCAAAATAATACTTTTTTTTTTTTTACCTTGATACATTTTGTGACCAGAAAAAAGCTACATTTCCTCAAGGGGTGCCTCTAGCCCTGTTGTATCCTACTTATTCTGATAAATTACTGAACAGCAATAAGCCACAGGCTGTGCATAACTCCATGCATTTTAAAGAATTGAAGGGGTGTTGTTATCATCTTAATTATAGTGAAATCACAGCAGGGCTTCTTGTGATTAATGCTTGAATAGAACAGCAGCAACTGCAATGTGAAATATGTGTTAGTATTCTAGTGCTGAAATTTTGTATGGTAGCACTAATTGTATTGTGCTCTCCCTTGGATTAATTGTTTCTGCTTGTATTATTCTCATTTGTAAGTCTGCTAAATGAACAAATGTTAATGTAAAATACACCAATAAATAAATGATTAATAAACACTTTTAAAATACTTTGATCAGTAATGATAATCACAATAAACAATTGCCAAGCAACTTGGCTTATTCAGTTCAATTACATTAGAACCTGTATTCAGATCAGAATAGCTCACATGTCTCCTCCAATTAGATTTTAGAGCCGGTGTTATTCCGAAATCTGACTGCCTGCCAGATTCTGACTCCCTGCTACCTGATTGGCCCTTATCCCTAAAGCCCACCCCTACACACACCCCCACCCCTAAACAGAAGGATACTTGGGAGTCAAAATTCCACACTACACTAGAACTATTGGTTTTACAATAGAAAATAGAAGTAAACATGAACTTCAAAGCTTGGAAAACTCCACTGGATTGTAATGACAACAATGTGTTGACGACAAATTGTCCATGACTCACCAGGTCACATTTCAATTATTAAAAGCTGGTGTAGACCAGATTTTGACTGGGGTTGTCATCAAACTGTAGGGGATTTTCGTTAAACACAGTTAGCAGAGACATTACTTAGTAGTCAATCCACCCATATAGCAATGCTGCCCTCTTGTGGAGATGTGGTCATTTTGAGGCTTTGTAGTTCTGTTTTGAAATAGTGTGTCCATCTCATCATCCTACTCTGTACTGCAGCTCTTTGTTTTGGTAATCTGAGATGCAGAAAAATTTTCCTTAGTGCATAGTTTCAAAATGTACTTCTCTTTTAATGTCTTTCCTCATACCACAATAAAAGGTAAGAACTAAAGATCTGACACTAATCTTATGCGGCTTATAATCTTGATTATGCAACATTCTACATGTGGAATCCATTTGTTTTTGTTGATTCAGAACTGTCTAATCCGCATGACCTCGCGAGTCAGGGAAGCCGTGGTGACTGACTTTGGCCTGGCCAGGGAGGTGGGGGAGCTGCCCGCAAATGACCCCGATAGGAAGATGTCCCTTGTGGGGTCGGCATTCTGGATGGCTCCCGAGATGCTCAGAGGAGAGCCATACGACCGCAAGGTAATGAAACAGAATACCAAAGAAAATTAGAAAAACGACTTTGGAAACACTTGGTTACATTATTTGAATAATCATATGAGTCATGTAGCTAAAATCATGGGTTTGAATCCCTACGAATGCATGAATGGATCAAATGTATATCCTGAGTGCAATTTAAGTCACTTTGGATAAAAGCATCTGTCAAATGCATATTGAAATGAATAATTATGCATTCCTGTAGCTCTGCTGGTACAGCATGGCACTAGCAATGCCATGGTTATGATTTCAATTTCCAGGGAACATGTATACTGAAACATTTATACCATGAATAATGCCACATGCGTCAATGTTATATAATAGTCTTGCCCCTTAAAATTAAATTAGTATTGATTCACTCACTGACTTCACATTAATTACCGTAACCTTTAGCAGATGATTGTGTCTTGATAAAAATGGACATTCTGATTTGTCACCACACTTATCTAACATAGATCAGGGGTGAGGTACAGATTAGGAAAGTAATTTATAATGAATAACAGATGCAATAACTGTGAGTTGTTGTGTTTCTGCATCACTGTCAGATATAAAAAAAGAGCCAGTGCTGGTGCTGATGTGATTAGAGGCTTAACTGAACCTCTGCTGTTTGCCCCCCTTTAATCATAGGTTGATGTCTTCTCCTTTGGGATCATGTTGTGTGAGATCTTGGCAAGAATCCCTGCCGATCCAGAGGTTCTGCCCAGAACGCAGGTAATACACACACTTTTACTTGGCTAAACAAAGACATACCATAGACGTCTATTAATTATTATTTTTTTAAGCTTATTATAATCACTACAATCTAACACAAACCCTGCCCATAAAAACATTTTTAGAATAAAAAAAATCTGTATTTGCTTTATTTATGAATCAATTTTCTATTAATCAAAGGGTGGTTTTGTCATATGTATATCTCTTTTGGGGACAGTTTTGTCCCTAAACTACAGCTGAATACACACACACACACACACACACAGAGTCCTTTCAGTACGTTTGTCTGGATTCCAAGCAGATGCAAATGCTTACCATTTGTTAATTCACACTAAATTGCTAAACTGCTTGAATGCATAATTCAGCACTTGCATGAGCTAAGGAACGATTACATAGTACCTTTAAGTAAGAGAGGCTTGTTATGTGCCATGAATTAGCGCAGTTCTCGTCTGCTGGGGATGAAAGAAGGTCAGACAGAGTGATTGCCCCCTGGTGTACAGCAGTGTGGTCATTTATGCATCATTAACACTGATGGATAGCCGATGATGTCTAGAGGAGAGAGAAGAGATCTGAAATGATCTAGGTCAAGGGAACCATTGTACAGACAATTTTTAGAATCTTTAATGTTTTTTAATTTTTTTAATCACTGTCACATCAAGGATAATGATTTTCACCATTGCTCTTTATATATGCATGAAGCTGCACACCACAGGGTTTTGGAATATACACTTTATGTCCAGGGCTTTTAGTTGATGCACACGATTCAATGTTTGAGGGAATCTACAGAGATTAAAAAGCACCCCAGAGCCAGAGTAGTGTGTAAATTATGAAATACTAATATCTTAGCTTTTGGATTCCTCTTATAGATGTAGTTTGTTTGTAAAGTTTATCTTGGACTTCTCTGAGATACAGCTTTTTTTAAAGTTAGCTTTGAACTCCTTATGAAATTGTTTGTAAATTTTGCATTGGACTTCTCTGATTAGACACATCTTGTTTGTAAAATTTGCTTTGAGCTCTGATGAGAGTTTGCAAAGTTTGTCTTGGACTTCTCTGATGAGACAACAGTTTGTAAAGTTTGTCTTGGACTTCTCTGATAAGATACAGTTTACAAAGTTTGTCTTGGACTTCTCTGATGAGATACAGTTTGCAAAGTTAGTCTTGGACTTCTCTGATGAGACAATTTGTAAAGTTTGTCTTGGACTTCTCTGATGAGATACAGTCTGTAATTTTTGACTTGGATTTTTCTGATGAGATACAGTTTGCAAAGTTTGTCTTGGACTTCTCTGATGAGACAATTTGTAAAGTTTGTCTTGGACTTTTCTGATAAGATACAGTTTGTAAATTTTGTCTTGGACTTCTCTGATGAGACAATTTGTAAAGTTTGTCTTGGACTTCTCTGATAAGATACAGTTTGTAAAGTATGTCTATGAATTCTCTGATAAGATACAGTTTGCAAAGTTTGTCTTGGACTTCTCTGATAAGATACAGTTTACAAAATTTGTCTTGGACTTCTCTGATGAGATACAGTCTGTAATTTTTGACTTGGATTTTTCTGATGAGATACAGTTTGTAAAGTTTGTCTTAGACTTCTCTGATGAGACAATTTGTAAAGTTTGTCATGGACTTCTCTGATAAGATACAGCTTACAAAGTTTGTCTTGGACTTCTCTGATGAGATACAGTTTGTAAAGTTTGATTTAAACTTCTAATGAAATCATTTGTAAAGTTTTTCTAGGACTTCTGTAATGAGATACAGTTTGTTTGTAAAAATTTGTAAAGTTTATCTTAGACTTTCCTGATAAGATGTGAAGGTAGTCTTTGATTTCTTTGATGAGATACAGTTTGTAAAGTTTGCTTTAAACTTCTGATGTAACTGTTTGTAAAGTTTTTTAGGACTTCTGTACTGAGATACAGTTTGTAAAGTTTGTCTTAGACTTCTCTGATAAGACACAGTTTGTAAAGTTTGTCTCAGAATTTTCTGAAAAGACACAGTTTTTAAAGTTTGTCTTGGACTTCTCTGATGAAACACACTTTGAAAATTTTGTCTTGGACTTATCTGATGAGATACAGTTTGTAAAGTCTGTCTTGGAATTCTCTGAAACATTTTGTTAATTTTGTCTTTGACTTCTCTGATAAGATACACTGTGTAAAGTTTTCTTTAAACTTCAGATGAAATTGTTTGTAAAGTTTTTCTAGGACTTCTGTAATGAGATACAGTTTGTTTGTAAAATTTGTAAAGTTGTTCTTAGACTTTTCTGATAAGACAAAGTTTGTAAAGTTTGTCTTGACCTTCTCTGATGAAAGACACTTTGTAAAGTTTGTCTCAGATGTTTCTGATAAGACATAGTTTGTAAAGTCTGATGAGATACAATTTGTTTGTACAGTTGGTCTTGAATTTCTCTCATAAGATACAGTTTGTTTGTAATGTTTGCATTTGACCCCTCTAATGGGATATCTCTTGTATGTAATGTTTTTAGTTGGCAAAGTTTTGCTTTTTAAGGCTAGAACAGCCACATCTTTCAGTATGTAGCCAATGTTATATTCTTTCAGAAGACAAAGTGTGTTGAACTCAGTATTTGACCTCTTTACAGGATTATGGGCTGGATGTGGAAGCATTCAGAGAGCTGGTGGAGGGCTGCCCAGAGTGCATTCTGGAGCTGTCTGCCAGCTGTTGCCAGGTAAGACTGAGAGACTCCAGGAGTGTGTTCAATATAGTGCAACTGTGAACAGTACTAGCATCTGTCAAGCGAGCATTTCCAGAAGCTTCACCTTCAGCTGAGGTGCATGAGTGTGGGACTTTGAAATGACTGGTTAACTGTTTTAAAAACATACAGTATAGAAGATAAACCTTTTAGAAGATAAACTCTTTTAAAACGCTTCTCAAACTCTCAGTAGTTTATTTATTTAATACACTAACAATGTCCAACAGTGTATATAAATGTTATGTATATACAGTAGGAATTTGAATAAAAATGAATTATTTTCACATAAAAATATTAAACTGGTTTGCTAATATCACTATTTGTTTAGATTATCATAGTTTTGGAAATGTAATATTTAAGGATTTTTAAAATTCAAGATTGAATGTCTGGTTCTGGAACAGTGATAAAACAAAATCTATACATAAAAGGTATTTTGCAAAAATAAATTATGACGACTTTTAATGTGACTATCATATAATAAAAAGAAGAAAACAAATCTGTTAGTTTTAATAAAAATCAACCCCTGGCTGGGACCTGCTCATAGTTGAAGAAACACCCATGTATTTAATATAAAACAAACCTCAAGCCTCAGCCCTTATGTCTCCTGCTCTCTTTCAGATGGATGCATTCCGAAGACCTTCTTTCTCTGAGCTGCTGGATGAGCTGGAAGACATCACTGAGACCCTAAAGCCACCAGACAACATCCTGACTACAGGGTGATCTCCAGAGATCCCTTCCAACAAACCCCTGGACTTTGCTGCATGAGAGTCTAAAGTCATAGACCATGACTAGCACTCTATTCTCTCAAGAGTAGAATATTTGAGGGAAATGTCTGGTAATTGAGGACAAAACCACTCAACCGAATGTCTACTCAGTAACCAGTTCTGGACACCCTCCTGGTAGTTTGAGACTCTGAGTGACTGAGAGAGTGCATTTGAGGCTGAACTGTACCTTTTGTGTTTTACATTTTTATTTTTTTATTTTTTTTTCATATAGACTAAAGTAACATTATTCTTTAGGGACCAGATCAACTTTTGATTTAATTGAAAGACCAAATTTTAGTCAGGGCTTGGAATAACTTTTCTCAGGTCACAGATCAAGGTTCTTACATATGTGAATATTCTGATATGTAAATTTTAATTGGGTCCTGTACTTCGTCTTTGTACATACTGTATGTTTTTAAAAGCCTTTAAAATCTCAGATTATTCTGATCTAGTTTACACTAGTGTTTCTAAACCAGAATCGATTTTGTTTACTGAATTGAATCAAGCTGTTTATACTTCTGACTCTATTTGTGTATATGGTGTCTGGTTACATTCATATATGGGTTCAATTATATTTCTAGTTTATTAGTTACTACAATAAAGGCATATTCGATTAGTTTTCAAGTTTCATGACTTATCACAACACAATTGTGCCCCGTTACAGCAAGATCTATCAAAAATGTATTTTATACTTATTAAACTCTCTTTTAGACCACATAATGTGCCCTACTTAAATCACAACAATAACAGAAAAACATCAATATTATAAGTGATTGGGCATGACAAAAATAACTTTGATTTGTGCAGGGCTTTTTTTGTTTGATATAGGTATCCGCATTACTGCCTGTGTGCTCCTCTGTAATTGAGTTGGCTTGGAGGCCATGGATTTACCGTTGTGACAATGGTGCGTGTTTAAATCAGATTCGATCCCTACCAGCCAATGTTGTGAGTCATAGCCTGGGGTATGTTCATTTATGATCATGAAAAAAAAAAATCAATTTGGAGGCCACCAGCAGTGTGAAACAAGAGCACTCGGTAGTAAACAACATGTATGATTTGTGATGAAAGTTTTTACAGCCGGAGGAATATAAGTCAGGGGGAAATATACAAATCCTGTGAGGAAATGCATGACTGTGCACGGGTGACGGTAAGTGGGTGTCATTACTGGGAAATATGTTTGTACGGGTTGTAAATTACCCCAGCATAACTGAATCGTGGCAAATATATTGATGTAGGCCTCATTATATGGGAAATGCAATCAGTGTCTCTCAGTGCAAGGTCATTCAGTGATCTATCAAGAAATTGATACACATCTTGAGCATGCTTGCATTTCAATACATTGAATGGACAATACATTTAAAACGGTTGTACTGACAATGCATTTAAAATAGGCCCAACATGCAATCTGGTTACTTAAATACTCACACGCAACTCGTTTTGTAAAAAAAATAAAAATAATAATTTAAAGATACATTTATACCTGGGAAGCAAAATGGCGAGACATTAAGTACAGTTTTCAGAGAATGTATCTTGGATTTAAGTGTATTTGTCTTGTTCCATTGGCAGGTTTTTCACTTTTAATAAATAAACACCTTACAAAATTTAAGTGGAAAAAAAGTGAAAAACATTGACTCTAATGTGATAAAATCTCTGTTCTGTGATTTTAGTGTAATAAAATTGCTAATAGGGTTACTGGCATTGCATCATCACTTAGCTTAACTTGTATTGAACCAGGAATATTCCTTAAAGTTTCTGCTGAAGCATTAGGCCTACTTTGCTTTACAACTTTGCTAATAACAAACAAGCCTAGATGAATGTGACGTCTCAGCGGTTTTCTAGGGTAAACTGAGCGCAGATAAACCATGTGAACTACTATGACGTCACAAGCAGTGGAGCAAAAAGGGCATCTGTGAAATTAATTGAATTGTTCCATGCTGCATGCTTACGACATCTAAATGGCCCCCTGTGCAATAGACATGCATCAATATTGAGTCACCGAACTGAAAGACTGTATAGCAAGAATGAATTACACAAACAATTTCCAGGTAGATGCTGCCCAAACTTTTTTATTTTTCTAAAACTGTTGCTACTCGAACTGTTTGTATCCATAGGGGAATTACGGACCGGGCCAATGGGGCCTGTGCCCAGGGGCCCTTGACTACCTTCATATTTTGATGAACTCATCTTTTTTATGTGAAATCTTTGCTGATTTTGATTAAGTAATATTAACAATAACGTTTATATTATTACTGATATTTCAAAATTGGTATTTATTGAATTCAAGCAACATGTTCTTAAAATTATTTAATAGAAAAATAGTTTTAAACAGATTTAAAAAAATATACTTTTCTGACTATTATGTCATATGTTAGGCTTTATATGGTTAAGCTTTATTCTTTGTATAAAAGAGCTGTCGAACAAAAACATTTATTATACTATTCATTCTATAAATGCATGTTTGCCCTACATTACAAAAAAAATAAATAAATAAAAATAAAATAAAATACTTGGCTTAGGTGGTTGGGAAAAAGAAAATATTGATATTTTACTTTGTGTGGTTCAAAAGTACTGATTAAACTAGATACGTAAAGTTTGTCGAGACAAACTATAATGTTGGTCTGACAAAACCTTGTCTGAAAGTTGAAAATAGTTTTAAATGCTTTAAATTAGTTACAGGTTTGAAAGAAAGAAAAGAAAGAAAGAAAATAATCTTAAAGCAGATTAAAGGGCTTGTTTTGACAGCTAAAGTTTGAAATGCAAGTTTTGACAGCTAAAGTTTGAAATTCATTCCAAAACAGACTCTTTACTCATTTTAACATTCTGTCAATGTAACGTAGTCATGGGGATTTTTGGACACTTTGAAAAGGCTTAAATGATGCCCTCGTAGGGCTTGTCGATGGAAGAATAATAATGGTAGCCAAGCTGTAGGATCGTTCCAAACAGAATTCCCCAAAAAATGACCAAATGACCACTATTTTTTAGCCCCACACCTTTCAGCTCTTTAAAGCTCTCACAATGGAGGGTAAAGTCTTTGAAGGAAATAGGGTGTAGGGATGATCACTTCTGAATGGAACGCATAACAAACATTAAAATGGTACTCATTAAGAACAGGGCTGTTAAAGAAAATAGGCCTGGGGCCCTTACCAGTCATAATCCGCTCCTGTTTGTATCACTCTCAGCCAGTTCAGAATGTTTGGTCTGAGTGAAACTCAAGTTTATGATGAAAGATGACAACGAAGACAGAGGGACTGGTAATGAGGGCAAAACAAGAGTGATGTTTTGCATATCTGACCCTGCTGGATTAAGTAAAGTGCTAATAAATAAGATAGAATGAAAAAAAAGAAGAGGGACCTTTTTTTGTTTTCCTATCATTTGAATCATTTAGTTGACAGTGTAGAAGATTTGTCAAATGTAACACCAAACGTGCTTAATATTTATATATTATTGAGAAGAAAAATTTAGTAGAGAAGATATCAGAATGCCCTTCTGGTTTATGGTACACTAATATATATATATATATATATATATATATATAAATATAAAAAGATTTAAATTGTTTTTTTATACTTGTACAAAGTATTCACTCCAAATGATTATTAACTTCTCTAAAGTTGTAATCCCGCCCCCAGTGGCTCCCCTAAATTGGAGTGGTAGAATGGAAAGAGTGGTATTCTCATTTTCCAAACCATCTATGCATTATGTCTGCATAATAATTTTTAGCGGGGTAAAGTTTAATTTAAGTTCAATATTTAGTAAATATTTGCTTATAGTGCATAAGGGACCGTCTGAAAAGTCCACACTATGCTAAAATGTCACTGATGACCAAGTATTCAATGCAACTGCCTTGCATGTTATTAAAAAAAAAAAAAAAAAAAAAAATTCTAAAGATTATAAATTGTATGTACAATTTACACTTTAAGTGAATTAATTAATGAATACTTGGACACCTCTGACGTTTTAGTGCTGTGGGTGAAATTTTTCATATGGTCCCTTACAAGCACTACTTAATGAAAGCCCATATGAGCATTTTTACACATAATTCTCCAGTTACAACAAGCATTGACCATTTATGTTCAATGTTTTATGCCTGTATGACATACTCATATATTCGTTTTCCTAACTGTGCTAATGATATCATTGTAAAACTGTCGGGTAGGAGAAATTTCCCACATTATTTTCACGAAACCCAAACTGGATTTGATTTTCTGTATTATTGAATACACCTGAGTCCAGCTCGTTAGAGATCGCTCTTATTTAGCAAGCATTCATTTAATTTAATGTTTCGAACTGTACAATGCAGAAACTAAATGTAGTGCAACAAGTTGGCAAAACAAAAGAGTGACTATGATGAAACAGCACGCTGGAACAGATGTGAAGAAACAGATATGAAGAACAGCAGCTAGCGTTATACAGGGCCACACCGCACCTGCAATGGCAAATTTATTATGAATACACTTAAAAATCTAAAATTGGAACCCTTTATAAACCACCCCTCTAAAGCAATGCCATACCATCAGTGAGAAAGTCTATTATACACTAAGCTCACCACTTCAACCTAAAAATATATACAGATTAATATTGGTACTGTTGGGTACAGGCGCAAGAATAAAAAAGAAAATGTGCAAATAACCAGGAGAGTTACAGAACAAAGCAGCAGGGTTGATCCTGCTTCTCTTGCAAAGGAAATGCAAGAGAAGCACTTAATATTTTACAGGGAAAAGAGCAAACACAACGTCCTCTTTATAAACACCATTTATCAATGTAATACTTTACACGCGGCACACCAATCACAAGAGAGAGTCACACATGTGCTCAGTAATGGAGAATTGAGCTTAATATTAGCAACAGCATTCTCTAATAAGAGGCGCACACCAAGCACACTAAATAAGAAATGTGCAGACACTGACAGACATAATAATGATTAAGAAAAACATATTAAAGCCATCTTATTGGTCACACGTAATTACGATGCATGCAACTTTTTTTTAACACAAAGTAATTGAGATAGATACATACATTTAAAAATTAACTTTTTTATACTGGACCATTTAAAATTAACTAGTGAATTTAAAAACATGCTTTAAAATTCGTAAAAGAATCTTGGTGACCATTTACAAGACCTGTACATGCTGATTATAGCCTACCACCTAAATTCTAACCTAAAATCTTGATGTAGCCTATCATTCATTTTACCCAAGACTTTTACTGCATCAGTCATTCTAAAGAACAGCATGGCAACATGGCTTAAAGTTTGTGGGTAAAACCAAAATGTTAGGGTGTATTGACTTATTTGTCATGAGCCTGTTTGTTTGTATTACAAAATGTCTACTCAGATTTGGTGAATCCAATTGGTAAATTTGGTTGTCTTTAAAAATCGCATGTCCGCAAATATTAAAACAGCAAATGATGTTTTAGATGTGTACAAGGGACATTTAAGGTATAATACAATTGCCCCCCTACTAGCACACCCGGCTCCACCCTGGCTCTCCCCCAGTCAAAACAGTCTAGAACTGCCCCTGCTAACAACACTTACTGTATTGGCCATTCACCCTCTAGTCTGTGTGGGTCCTAACACCATAGTATATTGACAGGGACACTAGCTGTAAAAGGGCGCAGGCCTTTGGATGAGATGTTAAACTGAGGTCCTTACTCTCTGTAGTCATTAAAAATCCTAAAGAGTAGGGGTGTAACCCTGGTGTCCTGGCCAAATTCCCCCCATTGGCCCTTACCAATGGCCTCCTAATAATCCCCATCCATGAATTGGCTCTATCATTCTACTCTCTCCTCTCCAACAATAGCTGGTGTTTGGTGAGCGTACTGCCGCACTATGGTTGCTGTCACATCATCAAGTTGGATGCAGCACACTGGTGGTGGTTGAGGAGAGTTCTCTGTTCACTATGTAAAGCACTTTGAGTGTAGTGTCAGATAATTGCTATATAAGTGTAAATTTCAACATTCATTCAGGTCCTATATGCTTGCATGTTGCTCACTTCACAAGTCAAAGTACAAGCTGCACAGGGGTGGGGAATATGGGATTTTAAAGTAAAAGAAAAGACTAATAACCTCTTGGTACAGAGGATCTATTCATAGAAGGGTGAATCACCTAAAAATGTACATCTGGTGCAGCTGCTAAAATTAATCAATCTATTTCAATGTGGAATTTACTGTGCATACTGTACATTTTAATTGAATCTGTCATGATGTTTGTTATCCGGCCAAATGTACAGTAGATGCTTTTTTAAAGATTTACAAAGTAATTTTACTTAAAAATATAGTAAAATACTTAAAAATATTTTTAAAATCATGTACACTCACATGCGAGGAAGACTGCAGTCATGCCAGTAGCCTAATAAAAGGTGCTTTGTTTTACAATGAGTTGGACTAATTCAATGCGCAATGGGAGAAAGGTGCCATCCGTTGTTCCTGGCAGGATACTCAGCCTTATAGGCTCCATATGGTTAGGATTAGAGTGGGGGTGGGGTTAGGGTATCTGCTGCCTGCCGGGGACAACCATGGCCCTTATGTACAATGGGCACTTCAATGGGGGCAGCCATGTTTAGATCACATGACCAGGCCAAATACTACTTGCTTTATCTTGGTTACTCTTCTGTTTTTGAATGCTTTTGCTCATGGAATAAATTAATCATGGCTGACTGTGAATAGTGCAATTCTATGGAGCCTCTTAGAGGACACGGAGGGAATTTATTTTTCTTAAACAGTCTTGTGTTCCCTTGCAATAGTTTTGCGTTTCCTCACAATAAATTATCCATGGTTTTACTATAGTAATATTGTAGTAATCATGATTGTAGTAACCATGGTTTTAAGATAGTAGCCTAGTATTGTAGGAACCATGACTGTAGTAATATTGAGGCTACAATGACTTTACTACCATACCATGGTTAACTATGGATAGTATCCATATATAGTTGTGCTCAAAAGTTTGCATACCCTTGGAGAATTGGTAATATATGGACCATTTTTAAAGAAAACATGAGTGAGCAGGCAAAACACATTTCTTTTATTTCTTATGGGATTCATATTCAACTGTAGGTTATAACAGAATGGCACAATCATAAAACAAAACATGGCAACAAAGAAAAAAATGAAATGACCCCTGTTCAAAAGTCTGCATACCCTTAGTTCTAAATACTGTGTGCAGTCTTTTGTAATAGTTGTCTATGAGACCCCAAATTCTTGCAGGTGGTATAGCTGCCCATTCGTCTTGGCAAAATGCCTCCAGGTCATGAACCGCACGTTTGAGATCTCCCCAGAGTGGCTCGATGATATTAAGGTCAGGAGACTGTGATGGCCACTCCAGAACCTTCACTGGAGGGTCAACTTGGCCTTGTGCTTAGGGTCATTGTCGTGCTGGAAAGTCCAAGAGCGTCCCATGCGCAGCTTTCATGCAGAAGAATGCAAATTGTCTGCCAGTATTTTCTGATAACATGCTGCATTCATCTTGCCATCAATTTTCACAAGATTCCCCATGCCTTTAGAGCTCACACACCCCCAGTGAGCCACCACCATGCTTCACAGTGGGGATGGTAGCCAGACAACTATGTGATAATAAATGGCTTCATATGATCACTATCCTTAAATAAAATTAAAATTTTCATGATCAGTCATATTTTCAAAATCAATGCCAAAATTTCACAATTTCTGCCAGGGTATGCAAACTTTTGAGCACAACTGTTGTTGAACTAAGGTATTTGTAGTAAAACCACAGTAACCACAACATTATAATTTATATTACCATAGTTTTAATTTTCCTGTATTATTACAATGGGTTCTCTAAAAATATCATTGTAAAAAGTATGGTTACTGTTGTAAAACCATGGTAAATTTTGTGGTTGTGGTCCAGATACCATAGTTAACTATGTTGTTGTTCCTTGGTTTTATAATAAATATCATAGTTAACCACAGTTAATTTATTGCAAGGGAACCAATAATATTTTAGAGAGAACACAAAACTATTGTGAGGGAAACCAAAGTCCTTGAGAGGGCATGCAAACTATTGCAAAGGACCACAAAACTTTTTTGTGAGGGAATGATTCAAATGAAATTCTACAATGATATCGTTAACTGAAAATGATTGCTTTTGCATAATGCTGCATCCAGAATTGATGCTATAAAATGCATAGGTGTAATTTTAAGTCCAAGATGACTGCCAATGCAACATCAATAAAAATTTACTGAGAGCATGGGTTGGGAGGGTTACTTCTTAAATGTATTCCACTACAGATTACAAAATACATGCTATAAAATGTAATTTGTAACGTATTCCGTTAGATTACTCAAGGTCAGTAATGTATTCTAAATACTTTGGATTACTTCTTCAGCACTGGTAGATTTTTTCACTTGTTTTGACTATAAAAACTCTGCCAGTACAGTAAGACAAAATACACGTTAAAAATACATTCTCTGAAAAACCTAAATATCTTGTGCAGTGTTGTTTCTAAAACAAGATCAATCAAATTGATCTTGTTTTAAGGATTTTTAGATATTTTTACGGGAAAACAATACAAAAATTATTATCAATAATACAATTTTTGCCCTAATATCAAAGGTCTTACTAGAAAAAAGAAATTATGATCCAACGTGAATTTTCTTGATAAAAAAATATGATCGTGCCTGGTAACATGTGCATGTAAAATGGCTAGAAATAGCATTTTAACTTAGCGTAAAGCTGACAGTTTACACAATGTTTATTTCTATTTCTTCTGCTCCAAACTTACTTCAAACTTACTTCTCTGTCTGCTCGTATGAATGTAACACATCATAAGAAAGTGTTTCACCGCTGTTCAAATGCACTTTGGATCGCATCATTTATATGTATAAATGTTTTCCATCTGAAAGGACTAAATATTAAATGAAACAAATGACAATAAAATGCAAAGTAATCTCTAAAGTAATCAAAATACTTTTTGAATGTAACTGTATTCTAAATACCAATGATTTAAATTGTAACTGTAGTGGAATACAGTTACTTATATTTTGTATTTTAAAAACAACAACTCTGGCCATGACTGTTTCACAAAGCTTGAGGGTACAGGCTACTAAGACCATCAAACTCACACCAGTTTTGACTCCCCTTTCAAGTAAATGAGATCATACACTCTTGTTCAAGGGCTTATATAGAGGGTTAAACCCGGTGACGCATGTGCAGTTGAAATCCTTGAGTCAGCACGCAAGATTTGCTGATTCATTTTTAATTGTTTATTCACAGAACAGGTGCAACAAGGATACCAACAAATACCTCCAGACTCAATAAAAAGGATTATCATCAGCACTCTAAAAATGCAGACCTCTGCAGGTGCAAGGATTTTTTAGTAATTTGTTTGTTTTCGAGATCCTTTTCTCTTGTGTTCAATCACTCACATTCTGGTCCCAGAATAAAAATAAAAAGCTGACCCAGCATAAGGCAATAAAAGGGACTGAGCAAAGAAAAAGGCAAAGAATGTGGCTCTAAATAAAGTCATTCAAGAGCATTGTACTATTGTGCTGATGTAACTACATAATATCATATTGTTTTATTCATTAAATAGATGGTTTATCGGAATTAAAAATATGTCATTATTTACTCATCCTCAAGTCGTTCCAAACCCAAAATTTCTGTCCTCTTAAGACCACATATATTTTCACTGGTGCAAAAGAAAATGTGGTCAAATGGGAATTACTCACCATGTCCTCAGGGGGGCATTACAGCTGGTCCTTCCGTCTGACCAGGGCAGCTCACAGACCTACAGTATATAAGAGAGGATAACAGAGACAGGACCTCCTCATCTAGGCCAATGGAATAAGGAGAAGACACATAAATTACCAGTATACTGCCACAGCTGAAGGTTTCTTGCCATATTGATTTTGTCTGTGCAATGTTACAAGGCTAGTCATTTTCAAAGATCCTTTGTGCTTTCTCATAAAAGATCTTTCTCATACAGATCTTTTACAAACACAAACTGTACATGTGTTATTTAAACATACACTAAAACAGAATGAAAGAAAATTGTGTTTGGGTGGTCTTTAACACTCAAGATTTGCCATATAAAATCTGGAATTGCAATAGTAGGGTACAACGGGGCTAAAGGCACACCTTAAGGAAAATTTGCTTTTTTTCTGGTCACAAAGTGTCTCGATTCAAGAAATACATTTATTTATTTTTTGAATATTGATGACGAAACATAATTTGTGTTAAAAGAATAGATCCACAGTAGGTTGTTTTGAATAAAATTATTTATTCAAGGGGGGGGGGTTACCGGGGCAATCGTTATAGGGCACAGTTTGTCAACTTAGGCAAATACTTTTGAGGCAGCAAGATTTTTTCCAGTAACAAATTAAGATAATACTTATTCAAAATAACCACAGAAAACAGTGCATTATATCTTGTTCATTTCAATCACATTTTA
Source organism: Myxocyprinus asiaticus (assembly GCF_019703515.2). Lineage (NCBI taxonomy): Eukaryota > Metazoa > Chordata > Actinopteri > Cypriniformes > Catostomidae > Myxocyprinus > Myxocyprinus asiaticus. The sequence continues at coordinate 31,693,383 of NC_059383.1, read as the reverse complement.
CATTTCATTACATCTTAAGTATTCTAAAACAAATTAATCTCCCTTGTGATTGGATCAGTCAATGTGAGCCCACTTTGAACATTTTTCATAACAAATCTATTCCCCCCGCTTAAGAAAACCGATGTGTTTAAAATAAATGTAATAATTTCCAAGATATTCATTAGCTACATTAATGTACAACATTTAAAAAAATATTAATTACTAGATCAAACTGCCTCAAAATCAACTTTTAGACATTACACACAATTATCTCATGGAAGAGGAAAATGTTGCAGTTCATAGCGTCAAACAGCTGTTTAGGAAAATGCTGTGGTAGTTTTTGATGCTATTTAGTGTTTTGGGAGAAAATAAAATTAAAGGAGCCTTTTAACCCGTGGAGCCTTTAGCCCCGTTGTACCCTATTATTCAGAATTTGAGTGTATAATTTTGGGCTATTGCTCAAAATCAGATGTTAAGGTGCTTAAATCTTTCCTATCTTTGGCTTAAAACAGGATTTACAGTGTCCCATATTTCATTCTTACCTAGAGGGCCATCTGGACAGGTGAGGTGAGAGCGGACAGAAGCAATCATGAGGGGAGAAGACACAGAGCAGAGACATGATCTGATGACCTTGCTGAGGTCAAGGCTTCAGCGAGGACCGTGATTGCTTGTCAGAGCACGCTGTGTGTCTTTGAGCAGCCCTCCAGGCCTTGTGCGCTGAGCTGCAGAGATTTATTACGTACACGGGACGGCAAGAGGCTTTGGATGAACTCTCTCTCCTCATTCCTTTATTCATTCACTTAAACAAGCCTCTGCTGTTTAACTTGCATCAAACAAATGATAAAATATTTGTTTTGGTGGTGTTTTGTAATAAGCCCCATGCATAACAGGAATGATAATGAAGTTTCCACACTCATTATTTCTAACGAGGATAAGCTCAGAAGTGTTTTTATAGAGCATCAAAAACAGAGGCCACAATATTAATTAGATTCCCATAGCTTGTAAATATTTATATTTGTCCAGAGCACTGCAGTAAAAAGTATAGCAGCCTGTTTAAGAAATCTTTACATTTGTCTCTCAAGGATGTTGTGCAGCATTTGATGAGCTTGTTTATGAGGCTCCTAAATAAGACTCTGAATGATTTTTGTTATCTTTTTATTTAACCTCTAGCTGTGTTTGTCCCTCTATTTAAAGGAATAGTTCACCCAAAAATTATTTCGTCTGCAGAACACAAATTATGATGTTAAGAAGAATATCTTAGCTCTGTAGGTCCATACAATGCAAGTGAATGGGTGCCAGTAATTTTAACACTCCAAAAAGCACATATAGCCATCATAAAAGTAATTCATATGACTCTAGTGTTTTAATCGATATCTTCAGAAGTGATATTGTAGGTGTGGGTGAGAAACAGATCATTATTTAAGACCTTTTTTTGCTAAAACATTCTTCTCCCTGCCCAGTAGGGGGCGATATGAATGTGAATCACTAAAAACACAAGAAGAAGAATGTGAAAGTGTCACTTCTGAAGACATTGATTAAACCACTGGAGTCTTATGGATTACTTTTATGCTGACTTTTGTGATTTTTGGAGCTTCAAAAAATTGGCACCCTTTCACTTGCATTGTATTTAACAAATGAGCTGAGAAATTCTTCTAAAAATCTTAATTTGAGTTCAGCAGATGAAAGACAGTCATACACATTTGGGGTGGAATACGGGTGAGTAAATAATGAGAGAATTATCATTTTTGGGTGAACTATTCCTTTAGGAACATTTTTATATGAGCATATGAAAACCTATAGGAAAGCCTATAGGACTGTCAATCAAGCAAGTTGTCACAAGGGTTATATTTCAGTAATTCTAAGGTTTCGAGTTAATAGTTCATTTGCATAAATGCTTGTTTTCTCTAGCAGTGGTTATCTCTGTTGGCTTCAAACACCTAGTTCAAAAGCGTCTTACAGTATATTAGGATATTGTTTGTGAAATCTAAACTAAAATAATATTAATATCAGCATCAGCATCATCATCATCATCAATATCATTATACCTTTCCATTTTTGCTGGTGTAAATAAAAAAGTGATCAGAAAAAAAAATATCAAGTCTGATCGGAACAAATTTTATTGGAAAAGAAAAGCATTAGAAACACTTTGCACCCATCCAGTACCAACATGTTGGAACATCTTGAATTGAAGATGTTGCTGGTCCAGCGACTGTATACATCATCACATGAGTTTAATCCCCAACACAATGATTCAGATACACCATGAAATGCACAAGACACAAGTCTGCAGATGACATAATCAACATCAGATATATCTGTTACGTAATTCATATCTACAATATCTAATTTTTATTAAAAAAAAACATAAAATGCCATTGTTACTCATGGGAGTGTTCCACATTTCAAGTGGAACATTCATTCTACTTATTACTGAATAACAGACGATAAAGAATGTTTTTTTTTTTTTGTTTTTTTTTGAATATTCATACACTTCAATAATCAATTCAATCTAATATGATATGAAGAGGGCTGGCTGAGAGCTCCAAACTTAATGCTCTGAAAACCAAACCATCTAGCAAGTCTCTCATAAAACTAATGAGTTCTGGTGCACCTGCACTTGTGCTAATCTCCTGCACACATGAACAGGGCTACGACACAGTAAAATGTGCAGGATGTGTGAGAAAATGGAATGGAAAATGTATTTCATTTAAAGAATACATGGTGTTTATGCTACTAAAGGGCACCGGTAACAGTTTACAACAAGGTTGTTAATGTTAACATTAGTTAAAACAATAGTTACTTGAGCAAACAATACTTTTACAGCATTTAATGATCTTAATGTTAATTTCAAAATATATTAATACATTTTTAACCATTTAAAGGTGTATGCATTGAAGTTACGAACTAACAATAGAAGGCTATATTTACAAATTAACATTAACCAATATTAATAAATGCAGTTAAAATTATTGTTCATTGTTAGCTCATGATACCTAATATATTAATGGATAACCTTATTGTAAAGTGTTACCAGAGCATGTTGATTAAAATCTTGTGTTGAACTGATAGGCCAGTCATAACTGTGCCCTCACTAAAAATTAATTTGGTACATCACTGCCCAGAGAACCATTCAAACTTGTTAACAAGTATAGCGAACATCAAAAACCACTCAAATTTTAGTGACCAATCAAAAACCATTAAAACTTGTTACAAGTGTAGCGAATTGACACAAACTATTCAAACTCATTAAGTGTAGTGAACATCACAAACCGTTCAATGTTTTTTTTTTCTTCTCCCCAATTTGGAATGCCCAATTCCCAATGTGCTCTAAATCCTCGTGGTGGCGTAGTGACACGCCTCAATCCGGGTGACGGAGGACGAATCTCAGTTGCCTCCGTGTCTGAGACCGTCAGTCTGCGTATCTTATCACGTGGCTTGTTGAGCGTGTTACTGCGGAGACATAGTGCATGTGGAGGCTTCACGCTATTCTCCGTGGCATCCACGCACAGGGATGGGAAGGTTACTTTTAAAAAGTATTCTGCTACAAATTACAGAATACATGCTGTAAAATGTCATTTGTAACATATTCCATTAGATTACTCAAAGTCAGTAACGTATTCTAAATACTTTGATTACTTCTTCAGTACTGGCAAATTTGTCACTTTTTTGACTATAAACAAGTAAATAAAGTAAGAAAATGCACTTAAATGTATCTTGCTTTAAGGATTTTTTGATATTTTTACAGAAAAACAATATTTAAATTCTCATCAAGAATAAGATTTTTTGCAGTACATGCTCTAATATCAAAGGTCTTACTAGAGAAAAATGTTATGCTCCAATGTGCATTTTCATCATAGATATATTGGTTGTAGCTTTCTATATGTGTTAAAGGCTACATTGGTTAGTATTTCTTGTAAAAATACCCTAACCTCATCAAAAAAACAATGACAAAGCGTGTAATAGTGTATTTATTGGATTTATGTTTCATCTGAAAGCGTTTCTAACTGTTTTCCTGTTAAGCTGTAGAAATGTGATGTAGCTCCTCTATTAAGCTCCCAAGGGAAAATTACTCAGTGACGTCATATCTACCCTTTTCACTCACAACAGTATGAACTTGTATGAATGTAACACATCTTAAGAATGTGTTTCACTGCTGTTCGAAAGCTCCTCAGATTGCATCATTTATATGGATAAATGTTTTCCAACTGAACAGTCTAAACATTAAATAAAACAAATGACAATAAAATGCAAAGTAATCTCTTCAGTAATCAAAATACTTTTTGAATGTAACTGTAATCTGATTACCAATGATTTAAACTGTAACTTTAGTGGAATACAGTTACTTATTTTTTGTATTTTAAATACGTAATCCTGTTACATGTATCCTGTTATTCCCCAACCCTGTCCATGCACAACACGCCCCACCAAGAGCGAGAACCACATTATAGTGACCACGAGGAGGTTACTCCATGTGACTCTACCCTCCCTAGCAACCGGGCCAATTTGGTTGCTTATGAGACCTGGAGTCACTCAGCACGCCCTGGATTTGAACTTGCGACTCCAGGGGTGGTAGTCAGCGTCTTTACTCGCTGAGCTACCCAGGCCCCAAAAACCATTCAATGTTAAGTATAGTGAATGTGTGTAGTGAACATAACAAACCATTTAAACTCATCAACGATTGTAGTGAACGATCACGAACCACTGACCGTATGTTTTCACTGAAAACTCAGCTCAAAGACGCTCGTCAGAGAGCTGCTGCTTCTGGGCGTGGTACAGTGATTGTGGGCTGTGTAATGGCTTACTACCCATACTACTTTTACTGTTTCTGCCACATCAGTCTATGGAAGAAATAGTAAGAGTGGTATGTAGTATGCAATTTCGTACTCATCCCATGATTGTTTTCAGTTCACGGTCAATCTAATCACAATAAATATGCGTGATTATAGTCAGAAAGATGCAAACTTTATTTCCGAATGTCCAGTGGATAAAAATGTTGATTTAATGATTTAACTTTTTCATCCAGCAACAGTATTTTCACAATGAATGCATGCAGTCTTCATTTGTTATGTCTGTTTGGAGTCTTACTTTTGCTCACCCAGCCACAGTATTGTCACAATGTAGGTGTGCAATCATCATTTTCAGTCAGTTTGTGATTGAAGCACTGAATCCAGCAGAAACTTCAGCATTATCTTCATTTGTTGAAGTGCTTATGACAGACGTCACTGCTTTCAGCTCATGGTGATTGGCTCGGCATTTTCTGCTTTTCGTTTGCATAAAGCTGAGAATTCTCAACTTTTTAATTTTTTTAGTTTATCCCCAATTTGGAATGCCAAATTCCCACTACTTCACCTCAATCCGGGTGGTGGAGGACAAGTCTCAGTTGTCTCCGCTTCTGAGACAGTCAATCCTAGCGCATCTTGTCACGTGGCTCGCTGTGCATGACACTGCGGAGATTCACAGCATGTGGAGGCACATGCTACTTTCCGCGATCCACGCACAACTTACCACACACCCCACTGAGAGCGAGAACCACTAATCGCGACCACGAGGAGGTTACTCCATGTGACTCTACCCTCCCTTGCAACCGGTCTCAATTTGGTTGCTTAGGAGACCTGGCTGGAGTCACTCAGTATGCCCTGGATTCGAACTCGCAACTCCAGGGGTGGTAGTCAGCGTCAATACTCGCTGAGAACCCAGGCCCCCATTCTCAACATTTTTGATGCTCTCAGCCACTCCCAAAACTTAATCTGCACTGCTGTCAATCCCACAATCCAGTTTGAGAGCATGGCGCTCGACTTCCATAGGAATGAATTGAAATCGTGCCAGTGGAAACGTATGGTAAAACTCGTTAACAAGTGAAGTGAACGTCAAGAAATAATGAAACACTTTAATGAGTATAATGAACATAATGAACCATTAAAACTTGTTAAAAAGTGTAGTGAACGTCACGAACCAATGAAAGTCTTTAACGAGTTCAGTGAACAGTCACAATCCACTAAAACTGGTCAACAGGTGTAGTGAACTGTCACAAACCACTAAAACTAATTAACAAGTGTAGTAAACATCACAAAACATTTAAACTCATTACCGTACGTTTCCATTGGTGTGTTTTGTGCGAAGGTGAGCGAGCGTTTTCAATTCATTCCTATGGAAGTTGAGCGCCACACTCTCGAGATAGATTGGATGATTGACAGCAGAGCAGAGAAAGCATTGACGGTAGTCGAAGACATCGAAAAAGTTCAAATTCCTCTGCTTCATGCAAATGAGGAATGAAAAACGGCAGGCGTCAGCCAGTCACTGTGAGGTGAAAGCAGTGACGTCTGTCATAAGTACTGAAAACATGCCTTTAATGCTGGAGTTTCTGCTGGACTCTTTTTTTCTGCTTTAATCACATCATATATATATATATCTGACTTCAAACAGGCTTCAAATTATGATTGCATGCATTCATTGTGGCAACCAGGGACGGATTATGACTTGCAAAGACCCCGGGGCCAATTATCTCCAAGGACCCCCCTTCCCACCATTTTTTTTACATAGCAACAGGCCCAAAAGTTGTTTGGGGGGGGGGGTTTCCGTTTTCATTGTTGATGGGTTTTCGAGTGGGTGGGAATCGCCAAATTGGATCGCGCAACCACAAAGACCCAGGGACCACTGCAAGATTTATGAGCGTTAATATTGTAATGTCTAATAAAGACTACTAAAAGTGCGACTAAAAGCTAATACCAACATAATGTTGTCCATAAAGTCTCAAAAAATACCTTGTGTGTTTGAATAAATACATTTATCTAAAAAAAAATTACAGGACTGCTCCTTCAATTCATGCAAAGTAAACCAGAAATTTGAATGGTTTTAATGGGAATTATATTGATTTTAATGGGAACAATAATGTCCCTGTGGGTCGCTATTGGCGGCATCTTATGTCTAGTGGATACCATTAGGGACTAATGGCAACAAATACAAACCATTAAATCCTAATGGAATATGCCCCAAAACACTGCACTTATAATGGTATTTGTAGTGGAACCCATTACAATTTCTGTTGTTTTCTTCAGCAGGGATGTACAGCAAAAAATTTTGACACTCCGAAATGCTGAATTCAGCATACTGGAGGTTCTGTTCAAAGAGCCACATTAAAGGTCTGTTCCAAAACTTAGTGAGCTGCCTACACAGGCAGCTGTCTTCTATGGCAGCATCCTTACTGAAATGATGCCTAATAAGAGAGCAATTTGGAACGCTCTACACAGGCGACATCATTCAAAAAGAGTTCCTCACGTGCAGCACATGAGATTCAACTCACAACTGATTTCAATACAGGTGACTCGAGAGAAATGACGCGATTCTCTAATGAGCCTAAATACGCACGACACACACACATTTTGTGTAAAATCAGGGCCGTAGCATGTAATTCTGGGCCCCTTTACTACATATTGCCCTGGTCCCCTTACCAATTAAAATAATGCAGTTTTGAATTTGTCGTGGGCCGCCCTGGACTTTTGGGCCCCTAGAATTGTTACCACCTTTCACCCCACTAGCTATGGCCCTGGGTAAGATAGTTGGTTTTGAGGCATATTAAACTGTTATTTATCAATACTTTTCAATATTGAATGGATTATAAGGATATTTATAATCTAAATTTCTCTCGCTTCTTCCGCCATCTTTGACTTATTTTATCCACCGAGCTAATCACGGTGCAATCTGGGATCGCCTACATGGGGAAGGATACATAGATGCTATCTTCAAATTTGGCCAAAAAGAAATATCGTAAGAGGCAGCATAATTAAGATACCTACCTTTTGGAACAGACTTTGCATCGGGAGCGTGCCTATGATGTCTTAAAATGCTACATCAGGAGGACGCTCACTAGGTTTTGGAACAGACCCATAGTTCTCAATTTAGAACCCTGTAGATCAGAGAATAAAGCTGGTTTAGAATCAACATTTCATACCAAACATTTTTACTTATTAAGACTAGTTAGGGGTTGGAATTTGGGCTGCAGTTAAATCTTGCATTAATGTATTTATACTGCCATATCAGTTCACGTACAAGCAACCTGCCCTAAAGTGAGACATCTTGTTTGTTCATGACCAATTTAAAAGGCAGACTCTTCAGACCTTGCCAAAGCTTTGTGTATAGAAGACACTAAATGGTAATCTTCCATAATTGTGAGAAATTAATTGGCCCACAAAAAACTATTTGCTACAAAAGCTGTGCACAAACAGCCATTAATGTCCAGCACAAGTACAAAATAAACAGCATTAATAAATAATATAATTATAAAAAAAGATCAAACATTCATGTTTATATTTTAAATAATAAAAGTAGTTACAGTACATATATGGATACATTGACAAAGAGCTTTAAAACACTAACTTGGAGTATCCAGTTAAAAAGCAAATAAATAAATAATCTCACTCACTTGTCCATGAGTCCCATGAACAAAAAAAATTATGATGAATGAATGATGAATATGAACTAAACTGTCTAACTGGCCACCATTTTCTGCATTCTGTTCAAGTTGGATGTCCCGAGATAACACGCTTGCACTCTCACCACCAAATGTTCCTGCTAGTGTGATACTGCCATCTGTAGTATGGTGAATATGGATTCTCTCTCCATAAATATTTAATCTCTCTCTCTCTCTCTCTTTGCCACAGACACGGCCGGCTCTCTGACACCTACTGCGAGTCACAGATGGTCCCTTAATGACTGAAATTGCTGTAGGATCAGCCCAATTCATTTACAGCCTATTTTCTGGCCGGGGTGCAGCCCTTTCGTTAGAGAACTGGAGAGCTCTGACCGCACGGACCACCTGGATCTCATTTAGCCAAGAGAGAGAGAGCCAATGAAATTGATGACAGTAAAACATATATATCCAGACACACTCCCAAGTATTCACTGCTCAGTTATGGGAACCTTGCAGTTACAAAAACTATTCAGAAGTTTTCTTTATAACCATATTATACTTTTGTGTTTGTCTGCCATATAAGTCACCCTGTAACCTTCTCGTACCCTTCAAATGAGGGCATAAAGGGGCATTAAATGACTAGTATTGACCTTGATAGTGCATGTATGTCACAAATACATCTGATGTGTGCATTTTCATCCCTGTTGGGTGTTAGAACGACATTCAGCGCAACATTTTTGACTAAGAATTGATGTGAATCTGCTCATTTTAAAGGACTGTTCTCTCAAACATTTAAATTCTGCCATTATTTATCTACCCTCATGTTATTCCAAATACTTATGACTTTCTCTCTTCTGTAGAACACAAAGTGAATGTTTTAAGAATGCCCTGGCCGTTCTTTTCCATAAAATGAAAGTGAGTGGTGACTCAGTGACACTGTCAAGCTCAAAAATGACAAAAGGATCATAAAAGACTATAGACCTTATTCACGCTAGCCATCTTAGATTTTTAATGGGAATGACAACAAGGTTGTGAGGGATAGACTTACCATCTCTTCAATAGCACGAATGGTATAAAGCTGTATAAAACTACTAGATCACATCTGATTTTCCACAACTCATGTTGTCTGTAGTTCTTTGTATACTGAATGTTCTTGGACAGATATTTTATCAATGTTTTGTCTGTGGAATGATCCAGAAACACTCTAAACTGCAGTACAGCCCATTGAAGAGACTGTAAGTCTATCCCTCACAGCCTCGTTGTCATTCCCATTAAAAATCAAAGATGGCGCTAGCGTGAATAAGGTCTATTGTGTTATATTCCAAGTCTTCTGCAGCCATGCGATAGCTTTGTTTAGCTTAGTTCCTTTGAGATGTTTATCAGAAGTTTGTACACAAATATGATGTTTTAAATAAGAATATCTGGGATGCTGCTCATAAGAATGTGATGCCTTGTCAAACGTCTCGGCAACATACCTGATTGGATTAATTATATGGTGGGGCTCCAATCTGTCAATTAAAGGAATAATTCACCCAAAAATATTATTTCTATTATCATTTACTTACTCTCATGCCATCCCAGTTCTTTCTTCAGCAGATCACAAATAAAGATTTTTAGAAGACATGGATTTAATCACTGGAGTCCTATGGATTACTTTTATGCTGCCTTCATGTGCTTTTTGGTGCTTCAAAGCTCTGGCCACCATTCACTTGCATTGTATGGACCTACAGAGCTGAGATATTCTTCTAAAATTTTTCACTTTCAGTCTACAGAACCATGAAAAGTCATATTCATCTGGGATGGCGTGAGGATGAGTAAATGATGAGAGAGTTTTCATTTTTGGGTGAACTATTCTTTTAAATGTTGCCAGAACAACATTTATTAGCCACTTAGCATCATGGGTGTGTGTAAAACAAGAGAAGAGATTATGAGAAAAAGCCATCATTTAACCAGTTTTAAGTTCAGCTGCTTCATGAATGCCTGAAGTCATCGATATCAAAGACCCCCTCAGACTAAGCAGCTTGCTGCAGTAGCTAAAGAGTGTATGGCTTATTAGCTGAGCATATTAGAACATTCATAAACATAAACATAAAAAATGTCAGTTGCTCAAAACCTTTAAAAGCTACTAATGAAAGAAGAGGAATGCATAGAGTTTACACTTGCAAGTTGCCATTAAATGTAACACTTTGTTCTATTATCCGTGAATGGACGTCAAATACCATCATGCCTGTTCATGACCAACCACACCAACTGCCGGAAATAAAATGGAGAACTATGGAAAAGTAAGGATGTTTTCACACTGGAACGTGATGTCGACCCGAATACCTGCAGGGTCAGGGGGAGGGAGTTTGAATCAAACCTGAATCTAACAGGTTCCGACCAAGCGATTGAGCAAATCTAAGAGTGAAAACAGCCAAACTGTTCTGAACACAAAGACCAACATAAGGATATATATTTAAACAAATTCCATAATGTCTCCCTGCAATGCCATGTTACTGCTAATTCGAGGTAAGCCAAAAGCAAAATGCAATAAATGTATCACATACACGTATGTCAGCAGAATGGACATTCTTTCCAAAACATTGAGCGACAACTTCCAAACACATCTGGTTAGGAGAATAATTAATATGGTTGTAAAGGCTAAAACCTGAGTTATTCAAAATAGTTCATTAGAAAGACCACGACAATATACACTGAAAAAGTAAATTGTGTACCATTGACATTTAGATTATTTGCATGACTATAGTTACTCTATATACTCATAAAATGTATATCCTGTTAAGTATACCGATATATTGTTATTTCATATATGACCATTTCTGTGTTTTCTTATACGTTTCGTTAAAGGCAACCTGATATTGCAGGCATGACTCTTTCGTAAACACAACGGTCTCTGCTTGTGATTGACAGCTTGTGATCGACAGCTAGTGATCACTGCGAGCAATATGTTACTTAAAAAATGACAAGTTGACGACTGTTTGTCAACAAGAAAAAACTATTTTACAGAATCAAAACATGTCCTATTTGTCATCTTCACAATTGTTTTAGTACATCTGGCATCTGTTGTATTCACTTGTTTTCATCTCTTGTGTGTTACCACTTGGAAGTGGTCTAACTCCACCACAGAGAGTTGATAAACAATAGTTGGGACACAACAAAGGCAGCGAAGTGGCTGTTCGTCTCCTCTCATTGTCCTCCTGTTCCTGTCCTCCGAAATGAAAGCTGTTTTGGTGGAGTTTTACAGTGGGACGTTCTGCCCGCAATGCTACACCCTGACCTACATAGGGTCACAACAGATCTTCATAGTCGAGGAGTTTTGAGTGCTGCCTTGTTTTCCAGAGTCGAAATAGACGGAAGTCAAAGTACATTTCAATCATCTCTTTGCCTGAAAGAGAAAGAGAGAGTTGAGACAGGGAGGGATAGAGAGAGAGAGAGAGAGAGAGAGAGAGAGAGAGAGGAAAATATGATTCTGGACCACACCAGGTGAATTAAATGTGACCATTGCCCTCTATGCGATGTTCATCAAATTCAGATGAACACACATAGATTTGCTCAGGCGGTTATTGAAAAACTGCATGCAGAAAGAGACAATACAGAAAGATCTATCTATCTATCTATCTATCTATCTATCTATCTGTCATTGTTACAAAACTATCAAAAGTCATATATACTGTATATATATACTGTATATTACTTTAGACTATAAATTCTTATTTCTTTCATCTGATTTTGGAGTGAAATATGATCACATGTTCTTGACAGGTGGCATGAGATTTACCATTAAAACGTGCACTGTGTGTGTGTCCGTATACTGTACCTGTATATTTCCTCTACTGACAACCATTCGATTTCACAACAAGCAAGAGTGTGTGTGTTTACATGTTTGTGTGTAGGCGTGTGAGCATAAGCACATTTCTGCAGTTTACTGCAGACTGTCTCACCCTGAGCGGAGAGTTCCAGCGGTGACTCAAATGTGACAGAATAAGGCCTCATCAGGTTCTTCAGTTTCTGGAACAGCTGTTGGCACATGATAAGCCAAGACATTAATAATCCCCTCACCCCGCTCTCTTTCTCTCTTTCTCTCTATCTTTGACTTGAGGAGGTTTGTTAGGGATAAAGGCAGCCTCTGTCTTTATGGCCCTAAACAAATCTCACACCCCTTTCTTCTCAGATAGGTTACTGGCAAGGCAAAAGCAAGAGCCTTCAAAAGAACCCAGTTAAGATCTTTCCATCCATGCTCTGCTATAAGTGGCTTTAGAACCCGGAGAGAGAGAGAGAGAGAGAGAGAGAGAGAGAGATTAAGAGGCGGTGCACACCACACATTTTCCTTTCCAGTTCAATCTGAAAGACAAATGCCTTCCCATGTGAATAATGATAAGAACATGAGAACGTGACCACAACGCTGAGGACCGCAGGGCAAAGTCTGGACTGGAGGATCACTGTATAATACAAATGCGGCATATTTATAGACCTCAGCTTTAAGCTTAAAGGGATAGTTCATCCAAAAATGAAAAGTCTGTCATCATTTAGTCAATCTCATGTTGTTTCAAACCTGTATTACTTTCTTTCTTCAATGAAACACAAAAGGAGATAAAAGGCAGTATGTTAGTCTCAATCACCATTCACTTTATTTAGAGCTGTCAAAATTAACACGTTAACGCATGCAATTCCTTTAAAATGCTTAATGAGTTCATTTTTCTTAATAGCGATTAAAGCATTTACTGATTTGACATTTCATTCAGCTCCATGTGTGCTCTAAACACTGGTTGGAAAAGGGATGTGTCCATCCAGGGTCATTACACTGAAATACACACCACAACACACATACAACAGTGATTCTGTGTCAATGATCAAGTGATTGAGAAAGCACATCTTTACTGTATTTTTGGTACAAAACAAACTCAGATGGAACCTGTGAAAAGCTGCATTCACATGACTCACTGGAGTGAAGTATCAGAGTTTCCCTGGCACTGTGTTGCACTTCTGTCTTACCGGACAATTTGGATAAAGTATAATTTACGTGCGCAATGCCAGTGCTAAAAGCAAATCAAGATGTTCTCTGGAGTTCAAAAAGGCAGGAATCATGTGAATGCGACTTCATAATTGCTGTAGCAAAGTGGATAGCCGTGATTAATATTGTGGGGAATGAGAGTTTAAGAGATTTAATGCCTATTGCAATGAATCCTTAACCTAGTTTTTTCAATAAGTCAGCCTCCCACTTTTACTTTGGAAAATGTTGAAATATATTGGAACTTGTGCTATTTTAGTGCATTTCTGTCTTTATATTGTGGAATATTTTGTTTGAAAAATGTCAGTAAAACATTACTGTTAAATATCTTTTCTAAGAATGAACTAGATGCATTTTGACAGAAAAAGAAGTATATATAGAGTAAAATTTTCACTTTCGAAATCTGCGATTAATCAGGATTAACTATGAAAAATCATGCAGTTTATCACCATTAAATATTTTAATCGACTGACAACACAACTTTTATTGCATTTGTTTTTTTCGATACAATGAAAGTGAATGGTGACTGAGGCTTATTCTTTATAACATCTCATTTTGTGTTCCACGGAAGGAAGAAAGTCATACCTGTTTGGAACAACATTATTGTGATTATATAATGACAGAATTTTCCTATTTGGGTGAACAACCCCTTTAAGCTGTACATTTCATCAGTATGTGCATTCAGCAGGAATTCAACCCAAGACCTTGGCATTACTAGCCTGAGTACACTTGAAAATGTTTTTTTAAATTTTTCAAATTTAATAGATTATTATTATTTTTTTGTTTCATTAAAAAATAATATCATCAGCATAACATTTTGAATGAGATGTTGAATTAAAAATTTCAGAATTTCTTAGTATTTGATATGACCCCCTTTTGCTTTAATGACAGCATGCACTTGAACTGGCATGGACTCCATAAGAGCAAAACCTGATGATTCATGTTATCCAACATTGAGAAAGTTCCAAAGAACATCTTGTGTGTTTCAATAGAAGCAATGAAATCTGACATTTTGTACAAAGGAGTCACCACAGTCACCTATACTGCAGAATCGTAAATATTTCTTATTCATTTTACATCATAATACTTCGTTGTTTGAAATTTGTCAGATTCCTAAAACGTTCAGTTTATTTCCAGGTTTAAATCAGATTTTAAATTCCAGATTTTCAATGTGGACTCAAAGTTTTAATCCCCTTGTGAAGACACAAATGCTTTCGACTGATAACCCAGCATGCGTTCACAAACTCTCACAAGTCTGTTATCATCCACGTGTCAATCACACAAATGCACTTCTTGGGAATGGCGGCACCTCTTAGGCACAGTGACGCACAGTGAATGCTATTTACGCCAAACCCGTCTCCATAGAAACGGATTTGGAGGTTCCAAGGGCGCTATCAAAGTGTCCTTGCTGTGAAATCTTGGGGCTCAGTGGCTACAGGGCTCTTTCATATAACACTCATCATAACAAGAAACAGATGTAATGTGCCGAAAGTCAAGGCCAACCCTAGAGGATAGTCAATGATTTGCCTTTTTAAAGTATTAAGTCCAACATTTAGACAGCATACGACATTACAAAGATCAGAGGTTGATGATCAGTGTTCCTATAGCTCAACTAGTTACGCATGGAGCTGGCAATGTCAAGGTTCAGTTCCTAGGGAATGCATGTACTAATAAAATGTACAACATGAGTACACTATGCTATTCAAATTAATTGTACAGCCTTATATACACTTTGGGCTCTATTTTCGTGAGCATGCAAAACACAACACTATGTGCAACGATGGTGTGCAACATCTTATCCAATTTTCGTGAGAGCGCTAATTCTAATCGCAATTTTCGTGCCAGCGCAAAGCGCAAGTGGGCGTGGGTGGGAGTGTTTGCGCTTTTGTGGGTGTATGCGCGAAACTGTGGGTGTATTGTTTGTTAATTGAAGTGGCACAAAGCGCAATTTGCTATTTTCCTGAGAAATAGGTCGTTGCGCTAAGAAGACATTTGAAAACCACGATTTAAACTCAGTTCCTGCATTTGCAGTTTGGAGATTCCAGCAGCAAGTGGTAATAAAGTATAGTGGAACATCAAATTATTTCCCTGACAATCAGAGTTCTTTTTATATATATATATATATATATATATATATATATATATATATATATATATATATATATATATATATATTAAGAAAAAAGTATGAGATTTGTGTTAAACTATATATAGGTCATTGTTTATTTTCATTTAGTTTGAAGTGTAATTTCAGTTTCGAAATATTTTTGGTTTACTTTTATCGGGTTTCAATAAATTAATTTAATTGATCAAAATCGACCGGTAGAAGTGAAGTGCATGCCGATACAATCACTGTTAATACCAGCCATGATCTGTGTGTCAGTAGATGAAAATGATTAATAATACTTACATTCCCTATAATTTAACTGAGCGTACATCCAAATTCAGATGAGAATCACATTTTCTATGCGTATAAAAGGAGCGTGTCACATCAGAAATATGCCTGACATTCATCAAGGTCGCAGTTAATGTACAATTTCTGTTCCTCTAATTCATTGCATTCAGTCCATTTACACTACCAAATTCTTATGAATGTGCTGCTTGTGTTTATATCACTGCTGTTTGTCAGGGTATGGACTATAATAGGATGCAGACAGTGGAAATCCCAGAGAAGAACCTAAGAATTCAATTGCACTTAATCTAGCCCATTTGCATGTTGCGCGGGCGATTTCGCCAAACCTACTTGCGCCTAGACTTAGCGCATGCTTGTAAAATACCAAAATTTCATGGCCATGCCCACTTTGCGATTATGACTTATGGCATAGCACTGCGCTTAACGCTAGCGATCTTAAAATAGGACTCTATATGTAATAATTGGTCTTCTTTGTGATTATTTATAATATGATGTGATCATTTTTAAATGACTGATTTTTAAAGGGAATTGTGGAGAAACATCTGAGACAAAGTTGAAAAACACTACTGGCAATGCCATTAAATGAAAGCACTATAAAAGAGCAACATTTGAGCAATAACATTTTCCTCAGGTTATATATCTCCAAAGAAAGGAGAACAGTACAAGAAAGAGTTATTATAAGTTACATAACTGGCAGCAAAGCTTGTCAGGCATGATGGCGATAGACAGAGAGGTGTGATATAGAAAAATGGAAAGATGGAGTTAGTGCATGTCTGTGTCTAAAGAGATTAGAACTGAACATGGCAACTGCAGGCCCAAGAGGACCCTTTTCTAAATATAACGCTGAAACTCAAGGTTTAAGCATTACGTAAATACAGACAATCCTAGGCCTGGCTGCTTCAGTATTTGACGTACCTTTTCTCCATTTGGATTGCCCAGGACATAGCAGCCCATGATGTGGATCAAGTTTGGCTCTGGGTTCACTTTGCTCATAAACCGGCTTAGTCTTTTCCAAAACCTACAAGTGCACCACACATACAGTAGAATATATAAAAAGCATAAAACATGCAAAAGCACAAACACACACACACATTGAAGCTAGTCAGTAAAAAGTTCCTCGGGGCAAATGTGCATTCAAATTGTCCTTGATCTTTTGAGATACAAGAGCTTGATGTACAGTATTATGAAAACATACTGTAACTTTTAGGACTCAAAACTTCCTAAACGTCCAAATAGAATGCCATTAAAATGCCAAGATTATGCCGTAATTAACCCTTCACTAAGCCCCGCCTTAAAAGTGTCTCAATCCTGTTTTAGAGACTGTTGCAAAACTGTTGACGTGTGCAAGGGTTCTCTGACAAGCGCTTGCTTTTTTTCCAACAAGAGCCTTAGGGGGTGATGCACTTTTGAGCAGTTTTAAGTGGAATTTTACAGAAATTATCCACAAAATGTAAAACACATTGTTGCTGGGTCTCTTGTAACAGTTAAACAAGGTACCTAGAGAGGATACACAGTGTTTTTTCATTCTTTTTTGCAAAAATCTTTAAATAAATCTTGAGAGGAGCATGCTATGGATTAAACTGTCATTCCTCATTCCCAAATGAACATGTATAACATCAGCGAGGACTCCTACATTTGCTCTGAGGTAAATTAACGTTAATTGATTTACATATTGATTCAAGTCTTAGTAAAGGTGACAGTAAATAAACAGTTCACAGCATCATAGTGTGTGTGTTATGAGATGTCAGGGGCATTACTACAGGAAGGGCAGGGTGGGCAGCCACCCTAGGGCCCGGGGTGAGAAGGGGGCAGCAATGGTTGACCAAAAGGAACCATAAAAACGACCGCATGCCCGACAGACGATAAAAAATGACTGAGGTCCTCCTAGGAGGGGGCCTGTAAGATCCAAGTTATGCCACTGCGTGATGTTATAAGCAGTTCTGTTCACTTACACTAGCTTTTCTCATTTTATGTGACTGTGATGCTCATTTGTCTTAATTCTGATTCACAGTCTCCACAGTCTTCAATCAAATCACTGTGTAATTTAATTTCTTTTACAGAAAAACGTCATAAATATGCTTTACAATGTCACTCTTCATTCCAGCCCACGTAAGAATATTGTCAATTCCGTTTATGAGAATATTTTCCAAAATATTCACGGCAATCTCCCATTCAATCCTATGGGGAGTTCTGCAAAGCTTGTCAGAGCAAGCAACCATAACCAACAGGGGCGGAGCTTAGCGAAAGGTTAATTAGAATACTACTTATAATATTCAATAATAATGAATTAGGTCATGGTGATGGTCTGGGAGTTGAGAGAAAGATTTGATTTGGCAAAAATTAACCATGGTTTTACTATAGTAATATTGTAGCAACCATGTTTTTTTGGCGGAAGCCATAGCTTTAATGCAATTAACCATGGTGTTAGCACAGTAAAATGGTGTTAATATAGTAAACCATGTTTAATTTTGTGGTTACTGTGATTTTACTACAAAATACCATAGTGATACTATGGTTACTGTAGTAAAACCATAGTTAATTTTTGTAAGGGAAGGTTAGGATTAGGTTTAGGGGTAGGTGTAGGGTGTCTGTCTGCCTATACTATATGTTAATATTTAATTAGGAGTGCAAATAGTATCTGCCACTATTTGCACTTAGTGCAAAGAAAAATGTTTTTGTTGCAATTTACACTTATAGCATCTATCTGTCAAATAGCCTCTGCCTAAAAAAATGTAGGAAATTACCCAATTAAAAAAAAAAAAAAAAAAAAAAAAAAACAACATTGAAAGAAAGGAAGTAGAGAACTGTTAATCATACTCACTGGCTCATGTCCTCCTCTTTCTCGACTTTGGCAAAAGTGGCTACTTTATTTTTCAGCAGGTACAAGTGCCCTGGGCCACCCTGAGAGAGAAAATTCACACACACACGCGTGCACACACACACACACACACACGTTGGTGCGGATTCTCCATAGACATAATGATTTTTATACTGTACGAACTATAGATTCTATACCCTAACCCTACCCCTAAACCTAACCCTCACAAAAAACTTTCTGCATTTTTACATTTTTAAAAAACATTGTTTAGTATGTTTTTTAAGCGATTTTAATTATGGGGACACTAGAAATGTCCTCATAAACCACATTTATAGCATAATACCCTTGTAATTACCAGTCTGTAACCTAAAAAAATTTCCTCGTAAACCACCCAAACCCACTCACACACACACATATTTGAACCGTTATGTAACATCAGCACACACACACACACACACACACACACACACACACGATTGATCACACAACCATTACACAACATCAAAGCCAAACCTTCCAGTATTATTGTCCTTTGTTGTACAGACACTACTAATTCACTCTGATGCTCTCACAGTCTCACTGCTTGTCCTTGTGTGTGTATGTGTACCCATTTGTTCTGTCCTTGTCTATCTCTGTGCTGTAACTCTCACCTGACAGAAGATCAGCATGCGCCAGATCTTGGAGCCTCTTCTATAGGCCGTCAATCTCTTCTCAATCTCCTCTGCATACAAGATACACACACAGTCAAGACAACCAGCACTGCAAGTAACATTAAATGTGTTTGCATGCATGATCTTACACTTATGATGCTTAATAAGCTGTGTAAGGTCATGTAAACACCTTGAACCGTGTTCTTTTGTTGAGGTACAGTAAGGTCATAAACTTCTAAACAGGTAGATTTTTGCCAATAACCCTGATTTCGCTCTGCATGTAAACACCTCTACTGGCATTCTTTTCAGCTTTCAGCATGCCCGTTTACATTTTAACATCAAAAGCAGAAAATAATCTAAAGATTTCAAGGCTTATGCACTATAAACTCAGATTTTTTTAATAAGCTGATTTTTGGTGGTTAAGAGAATAATCGTGTGCATGTAAACATGCCCATTATCATTACCATAATCACCTCTTGATGTAAAAAAAAAAAAAAAGAAAGAAAAACGAACAAAAATTATTTGATGCAGGTGATCTCATTTATGATATCAAAACACAGTGGGGCAAAATAAACTTCTAAATTAGTCAGCATAGCATCCACAGATAATCTTATATACACAGCAACTGTTAACTGCTTTAGAAAATATAAGAGGTGCTCTGATCCAGCATCATTTATCAGGAATCCAATTGATTTTTGTGTTCCTAATGCTGACTGGTGCAAAAATCAATACAAAGTCCACCATCATTCCACACTGAAATAATCAGGCATGGAGAAAAGGGCTCAAACAGACCAACAAACACAAGGCAAATGGCAAACACACAATGGACAACACACACACACAAAGCTACATACCCAATATATCGTCAAACGTAGCATGCTCATGATCCTGGAAATAAAAATTATAAAAGCAATCAATAGAAACACACAGATAGGACTGAACCAGATTGCAAGACTAATTCTGAAGGGAAAATGTTCTTTGTATCATGCTTACAGTTTCCAGATAACAATACTTACTTTGTGTTGCTGAGGACATGTTGTTATTTGCCTTTCTGCTTGCTATCAATTTGGTCATCACTTGTCGATCTAAACCTCTGGATGTTATTTTGAGAAATGCCTTGCTGTATCTCATCCTACACAGTGGCCTGAATTTGACTGCGCAGGACACAGCGAACTTTTTATACTGTACTGTACTTTGTCTTTTTTTATTAATTTAATGTTCCTTGAGGTTCACTTATAGCAAAGTTTTTTGTTTTTTTTGCACAGAACTACAGTCATATATTTGTAATACATGATCATTTTCCACCCTCATTCTGACCCTCTGTCAGAAACGCTTTGTTAGAAGACTGAGTGGTGGTGGTGTAATGTGCTAAAGCACATAACTGGTAATTAGAAGAATGCTGGTTCAATCCCCACAGCCATCACCATTGTGTCCTTGAGCAAGGCACTTAACTCCATGTTGCTCCAGGGGGATTGTCCCTGTAATAAGTGCACTGTAAGTCGCTTTGGATAAAAGCATCTACCAAATGCATAAATGTAAAATGTAAATGTAAGACTTGACAGTAAACGCCCAGTGTTATGATTGGCTCTCTGCTTTTAGCTGACCTGCCATCTCACAGCTCACCACTACTGGGTGGGGCTACAAAAGTAATAAGACACAGTAGGCATTTATATGTTGTTGTGGAGGCGGTCAGATGCAAATTTCTACCACAGTGTGACATCACAATGTGGAGGAAGTAGAGAGCGAGTAGTTTTGGCAGCTTGGTTTCAACAAATGTTAATTTTGCAGTGAGAAGGTTTTTTTTTTCTCCCCTTTTCTCCCTAATTTGGAATGCCCAATTCCCAATGCTCTCTAAGTCCCCGTGGTGGTGTAGTGAGTCACCTCAATCCGGGTGGCGGAGGACGAATCTCAGTTGCCTCCGCGTCTGAGACCGTTAATCCGTGCATCTTATCACGTGTCATGTTGAGCACGTTACCGCGGAGACATAGCGCGTGTGGAGGCTTCATGCTATTCTCCGCGGCATCCACTCACAACTCACCACACGCCCCACTGAGAGCAAGAACCACATTATAGCGACCACGAGGAGGTTACCCCATGTGATTCTACCCTCCCTAGCAACCGGGCCAATTTGGTTACTTAGGAGACCTGGCTAGATTCACTCAGCACACCCTGGATTCGAACTTGTGACTCCAAGTCAGCGTCTGTTAATAAGAAATGTCAGCACTTTTGGAACGCTGCTTGTCTAATCAATTTAGAGGACAGGAATTACGGTTTAACTGTCAGATTGTAAAATTATCATTAATTAATTATTAATTAAGTCATAGCAGTATTTATGTAGATCTCTATTAAGGCGACAGAATTCAACTTAGATATACACTGAATACTCACACACTCCAGTGAACGAGTTAATTGAAATAAACCTAAACAAATGAACTGTCTCGCTAAATTAATCTTGAGAGTGAAATTAATTTAGCTTTGTTTAACTGCTTGAGAGACACATTGTAGGAGTGTGTGTCTCATTATTCCCTCTGCTTGCTCAGTTATAAGGCTGCATGTGCAATTATATGTGACTTAAAAAAGCAATGTAGTGTTTTGTCACACTTCACTGCTACTTGTTGGGAAAAAAATAGCTCATTACTCAAAAAGCTACACAGCTTTTGAAAACAGCCGAACTACTGTAACAAAGCACTGAGAAATGTTAAATGTACAGTACCGAAAACTGTAAAAGTGTAATGTTTTTATTGTTATTCACCGGCACTGGTTCCTATAGGGTCTGTTCTAAGAAAACTTGTAAGCAATGAAATCAACCCATTCTCATTCCCTAAGCGTCCAATTGTGACACTTGTGCAGAAGCCATCCGCGTCTGCATGATGACGCCAAAGGTGCCCCCGGCGTCCTCTCACTGACACGGTGAGAAACCCCATTGTTTTCAATGAGAAAAATGTTGTCGTCAGTTATCAATCTTTGAATATTATTTTATGTGTTTAACCTGAATGTTTTATTATACTTCTAAATACTGTATATTAGTGTGATATTACAATATACAATCATATATAATATTTTAGATCCTCTTACGCAACCCCATATCTAAACCTAACCGATAATCAACAATATAAAACATGAAAGAGACACTTTGATATACATAATTTGATAAACATTACACTATTTATAGATATTTTAAGCACTCAACCGCACATTTATGCCTAAACCTATCCAGTTCTCAACAATAGAAAAGACGTAATAAGATAAAGTACAGTCACGATCATTTAAAAAAAAAAAAAAAAATGCACTACAATAATATTCCAAACCATACGATGGCATTGTGTGAGTAGCAGATTGAAACTGAAGGTTTTAATCGGTGAAAATATTCCTCCTCCGTGAAGGCATCCTGATCCTGTGTCATCCTGATTCTACCGGCATGTCTCATTCAAAAAATACATGTACATTCGAATTTAAGGTCGTTGTAATTGGTCACAAGACATGCGAGAGCCAGTAATCGCTGAGTCTCTGATGTCAAACACGTGTCATTACGCTTGAGGCGGCAAATTTTGAATGTGTTATAACGAAACTTGTGCAGGATGTGTTACGGTGGATGCCGGGTGACTGTGATCGGTGACTAAAAACGTACATTTAGGTTTGTTCTTCACATAAAATTATTGTAAGACTCGGAATACACCCGGAATGAAATGGGTCACTTCAGCAGGGCAGGAGGAGTACAGACAGATTAAATAGAAAGATAAACAACTAACCACTGTGAATAAATGTTGCTGATTTCAAATGAAATGAAAATCATACCCCCAACATGTCACAATGACAAAATTGTACCCCAACCTATAATTAAACCATGCTAAAATTCTAATGCCAATCAAGTCAGTCAGTTGACGTCAAAGGGTTCTCGTTGAAAAGAACGCACTTGCCAGATGCATTGCAAACTGACGCCAGAGGGCACCTTTGGCGTCTGTAGATTGACGCACTGGGCTCTTGCACAAGCGTCAGTCTTTGATGCCTTGGCAGTGAGAACATGTTGATGAAATGGATGTCCAGAGGTTTAGATAGCAAGCTTAGCATAGAGTTTATAATATACATTTATTCACTAGTCATTCTCTGTTATAGCAGATAATCCACTTGTAATGATCTAAAAAAATTTTGAAAGCAGTTCAACAGAGAGCCCCCGTCTCACTATCAGCTGTAATAATAGTACTAGATGGTGGAATCGTAAGTAATTGTACGAGTTAGAATGGACAAAAACATACAACTTTTACTCTTACAGAGATAAACAAATGAACGGACAACGTTATTAAGATTTTTCCTAAGTTTAACCTCTACCCAAACCTAACTATAAAGTATAACCCGTGCCCAAACCCTAAACCTAACAATGATTTTAAAAGAAAAAATTTAAGAAAGAGAAACATCTGGGTTTTTTAATGAGCATTTACTCCCTTAACCCAACCCCAAACCTAAACCTAACCATAAAGTTTAACCCCTTACCTAAACCCTAAATCTAACTATGATTTTACAATGAACATTTTTTTTGTGTACCACATAAAAGGGAAAATATTGGGGTTTGAAACGAGATGAGGGAAGCGTATTACAGGTTATTGACATACATCAGTCTTTTGTATTGCATAAATAATCTGATGCCTGTATTATATTGATTTAAAATTCTGTTTGTTGATTGGTTGGTCTCTATGGGAATATAAGTTGTCCCTTTTTGTATGAGCCAAGTTGTAAGATCTCTTATGATTTCACCATCTTGTATACATTATTACAAGTTGTCATGAGACTATGTTGGAGAGCCCTACAATACATGCACATGTACAACAATTAGTGGTTGATTTTGAAACAACAGTATGCTTTAGGATAGCTAGATGACTGGGTTTACTTACGTAGAGAATAGGTATAATAGAAGGATCATTCCTTCGAATAATGTTGGGGACGTATTCTGCTTTAGGGACTTTAGATGATATCAACTAAAAGATGCAACAATCACAGATATAGAGATGATTAATAGAATAGAACAGAATAGCATAGAGTAGAATAGAATGTCTGAGACAAGCGCTGTGAAACTGACAATAATTTTAGGGGGTATGAAGTCGCCCCCCTCACACGCCAGTCTCTCCATCTCTCTCTCCTCCTCCCAGTCCAGGTCTTCACATCCACCCTCATCTGGAGTGCAACAGGTCATCTGCAGATCACCACCTGCAACACCACACAACACAATACAGATAGACAGTTCAGCAGTGGACAAAGAGAAAATGGGAGAAAGAAGACCAATAGGAAAATGAGGGAAATATTAACATGGGCATTTGTTTTGACTGTTGATTATATACACCGATCAGCCACAACATTAAAACCACCTGCCTAATATTGTGTAGGTCCCCCTCGTGCCACCAAAATAGTACCAACCCGTATCTCAGAATAGCATTCCGAGATGCTGTTCTTCTCACCAAAATTGTACAGAGCGGTTATCTGATTTAACGTAGACTTTGTCAGTTCAAACCAGTCTGGCCATTCTCTGTTGACCTCTCTCAACAACAAGGCATTTCTGTCCACAGAACTGCCCCTCACTGGATGTTTTTTGTTTTTGGCACCATTCTGAGTAAATTCTAGAGACTGTTGTGTGTGAAAATACCATGAGATCAGCAGTAACAGAAATACTCAAACCAGCCCGTCTGGCACCAACAATCATCCATGCGATTATCTAATTAGCCAACTGTGTGGCAGCAGTGCAGTTCATAAAATCATGCAGATACGGGTCAGAAGCTTCAGTTAATGTTTGATCTCAGTGATTTGGACCGTGGCATGATAGTTGGTGCCAGACGGGCTGGTTTGAGTATTTCTGTAACGCTGATCTCCTGGGATTTTCATGCACAACAGTCTCTAGAATTTACTCAGAATGGTGCCAAAAACAAAAAACATCCAATGAGTGGCAGTTCTATGGATGGAAACGCCTTGTTGATGAGAGACGTCAACAGAGAATGGCCAGACTGGTTTGAACAGACGATGTTTACGGTAACTCAGATAACCTCTCTGTACAATTGTCGTGAGAAGAATAACATCTCAGAATGCTATTCTGAATGCTATTCTGAGATGCGGGTTGGCACTGTTTTGGCAGCACGAGGGGGACCTACACAATATTAGGCAGGTGTTTTTAATGTCGTGGATGATCGGTGTGTATATATATATATATATATATATACACACACACACTGCAATTTGTTTAATAATATAACTAGCTAGTGTTATAAATGTATTGTCAAGTGAGAGAGAGCTAAGAGGAGGGACAAAATCCAGACAATACCAATCTTAACATCATTTCACCACAAAATATCAGGCAGCTAAAGAGAGAGAGAGTAAATAAACAGAACAAAGCCAACATACAGATAATATGACTGTAAATTACACATTCACAGTCATTCAACAGGCTCCCCAAAGACACATATTCTTTAAACAGGTGGCAAGAACAGACAAGGTGACAAAAATAAATTACACAAATACAAACAACACACAAAGGATGAAACATGATGATACAGAAATCTAATGTGTGCACACAAACACATTCACGCACACGCTGTCTCCAGAGTCCACACGCTCCAGGTAGGACAGATACTCACAAAGAGAGAAAGAGAGGAGCACATATTTGGGATAGAACCATGCTCAGCGAGACAGACAAACAGCATCAGCATCAAGAGCAGAGGAAGAACGTCACTGCGAGACTGTTTGTGTGTGTATGAGTGTGTGAGAGTGTTCTAGAGGTGTTCCATTTGGTCTGTGAAAAGGTTTTAGAATTTTTAATGTAATAATATGTAATAACATAATTATAGATGTTTAACAACATAGTACTATGTAATACAATTATTTGTTTGTTTTAACAATTTAATATTGTTTTGAATTTAGAAAGCATTTATATTACATATTACATAATTTTTGCATGCATTCCACACATGTTTTCTGAAATATGCAAATGTTCTGTACTTACATTATGTGTGTAGAAGTGGCCTGAAGGGAGTGTTTGCATGTTTTTGTATGTGTGTGAGTGTACAGGTGGACTCACTGTCTTTTGAGTCGTGAATGGAGTCTTGTTTAACAGGGGTCGGATCGCTCCAGGATCGGTTGAAACTCTTCGCCCTGCGCTCTGCAAATGCTAGTGAAGTGGAGAAATGGTCACACACACGCTCACACACATGCAACCTTCCACAAGACTGTGGGCTGCTGCACAGCTGTCAAATCCTGCTCACAAACACACACTTAAACACACTCTCTTCCTTCTGAAAACTTGTAATGTACTGCAACTGTCACACACATTGCACAGACAACCACAACACCAGCCACACACACATTTCTCCTTTCCTTCTTTGTCCATTTGCTCAGTTTTCCTTTG
Organism: Myxocyprinus asiaticus; assembly: GCF_019703515.2. Lineage (NCBI taxonomy): Eukaryota > Metazoa > Chordata > Actinopteri > Cypriniformes > Catostomidae > Myxocyprinus > Myxocyprinus asiaticus. Next base: position 31,666,727 of record NC_059383.1, on the reverse strand, counting down.
CTACACAGCCACACAGAAACCATCACCCTAAATCTTTGTTTTATCATCACAATGATGTGAATCTGTCCAGCATCCTCCAAACACACACAAGCACACATACACACAGAGCTAACCATGCATGCAAACATTCTCAGTATACACATGCACATGCTGACATACACGCACATTGTAACGCATCACAGGCGCAAACAAAATCACATGAAATACTGATAAACACAAACACAAATGGAGCTGTGTAGTCACACACACGTACACACTCATAGACTCACTTTGTGCTTTCATTCTTCTGCTGCCCACCATTCTTAAGTGTTTCCGGAAATTTCTAGAAATTGGGGGAATGTGGGAGAGAGAGAGAGAGAGAGAGAGAGAGAGAGAGAGAGAGAGAGAGAGAGAGAGAGAATATAAAATAGACTTTATCAGGTAATTGAGTCACTTCTACAGTTTTCTGGAGGAAACAGCAAGAAAATAGTAACTGCACAATTACAGGGGTTCAAAAGTCTGAAATCACATTGAAAATCTGGGTTTCAAAATTTAATTTAAACCTGGAAATAAACAAGTGTTTAGGATTTGTGACCATTTGTAACCATGTTAACTCCTTTGTACAAAAGATCAGATTTCCTTCTTTCCATTGAAGCACACAACATGCTCTTTGGAAATTATCAAATTATTGCAAATGATCAGGTTATGCACAACCTTGTGGAGTCCATGCCAGTTTGAGTTACTAAGAAATTCTTAGATATTTATTTACATTTTATTTTAATTAAAATAAAATTTAAAATTGTAATTTAAAATTTAAAGTAAATTAAATAATAATAAAATGTTAATAAAATGCCTTAATTTTATTTGTTAATTTTATTTAATTTAATAATTTTTAAAGATTCTTTTTTTTTTTTTTACACTATAAAATACAAATAAATCCAAAATGAAGCATTTTCACTTGTAGTCTTAGACTTTTAGACTCTTCGGAATTGTTTGTGGGAAGTTACATCTGGCACTGCTTTTTCATGCAAATGCATGTGATCGATACTGTCAACTAATATTAATTTCACATCAAGAGCTTGAAGACATAGATTTCCCTTGGTTATTCAGCAGTGTTCCTTGAAGTAAACCACTCAATATTTGCACCACGTAGACCGACACCAGCAGACGTCCTTGCTTGTGTGCACTCGTGTGCAATACTGAATCAGAGAGTGAGTTCTTGTAGCCATTTGGCATCATACCAGCAGTGAGCAAGCAGACAGAGAAAAAGGCCACTGCAGTACAGCCTGTCCCACACCTCTAAACACATCTCTTACTCTATGCACATATCCATGACAACATAATGCCTAATGATGACATTTGAATAACAGACAGATAAATAGCAAATGAGGAAAAATGAGGAATGAGAGAGAGGCATCCTTAGTCCAGAAACGTACTTTACGCAAGTACACAGACAGACATGTGAATGCTTTACCAACACTTTGTAAGTGTACAGTCCCGTTGCACTTAACATGTGCTCTTGAGTAACTGTGTTAGTAACAAAGCTCAGTACTCAAGGGAGCACTAGAGTTACCTCCAGTTGTCTGTGCCTTTAAAGGAATAGTTCACCAAAAAATGAAAATTCTCATCATTTACCCTCATGCCATCCCAGATGTGTTTTACTTTCTTTCTTTCTTTCTGCAGAACACAAATGAAGATTGAAGAATATTTCAGCTCTGTAGGTTCATACAATGCAAGTGACTGGATGCCAAAATTTTTATGCTCCAAAAAGCACACAAAGGCATCATAAAATGAATCCATAGGACTCCAGTGTTTTAATCCATATTTTCAGATGTGATATGTTAGGTGTGGGTGAGAAACAGATCAATATTTAAGTCCTTTTTTGCTTGAAATTCTTCTCCCTAACCAGTAGGGGGTGGTATGCATGAAGACTGTGAATCACCAAAAACACAAGAAAGAATATTCAAGTGATCTGTTTCTCACCCACACCTAACATATCACTTCTGAAGATATTTATTTAACCACTGGAGTCTTATAGATTATTTTTATGCTGACTTATGTGATTTGTGGAGCTTCAAAATTTTGGAAGCATAACCTGTAATACCAAAAGAGCTGAGAAATTCTTCTAAAAATCTTCATTTGAGTTCAGCAGATGAAAGAAAGTCATACACATCTGGGATGGCATGAGAGTGAATAAATGATGAGATAATTTTCATTTTTGGGTGAACTATTCCTATAAACCTGATCAACAAGATTACACAAAAAATCAGCATGTTGTTTCCGAAAGATTATGTACCCTAAATTCAACCCCATACTGCTGAATTTCTGACAAGCGCCATCCCCATCAAACATTTTTGCATAAATTTAAATGTATCCTTCTTTTCCTATAGAGCTAAGACACCTCTAAGTAATCATGTTCACATAAACAATGAAAACAATTTGGAGGTCGAATTTTCACTCCATAAAAAAAACAAAAAAACAAAAAAAACAATTCCACTTAAGATTAGGTTTAAAGTTGTGGTTTGTGTTAGGGCATATGGTTAATAAAATATGCATTACTGTTGACTTGGTTACATCATTTACATCTAAAAATTCAACTCGCTTTTGGCGCCACTCTGTGGATATTTCCCCTGGAAACTGGAACTCGTCTGTGCCCATACGTTCAACAACACTTCCAGCTTCTGCCACTAAAGGGCACTGATTCGATTTCAGCAGCAAAACTTTCGACATACTGTTGCAGAATTAACAGTGTCAGTCTCACCAGATTATTTATTCAGGTAGCAAGCTACAAACATGTCTGCAGTTTCACTAACTTTAACTAATTTGCTCAGCAAGATTCACTTCAAACTCTCCAGTTAATCTGAAAAAGAAAATTTACTGTAGAAGAAGACAGTTTATGCTAATGTAGGCTTTTCTGAAAATATAAAGCCTACCAGCGCTGAAACTTGAACAAGATGTGATATTGAGCTTGCTTCGCTAAAAGCGTTTGTGTTCTTGTACTTTGTATTTTTCTGAAGAGTAGCCTACTACTTGCGGAAAGTAATTTGTCTATCCACACTGTAACATATTTGATGTTTAATATAAAGTTATGTGGAGTAGGACTTTAGAGATTAACTCTTTTGTCGCCTCACAGCTGTTAATAACACTTTAAGTTCCTAATTTCACACAAAACAGACAGTTCTTTTCTTTAGCTAGAATTGGTCTGTGCTTACCGAAATTTGGAAAAACTGCCCCCAGTGGCCAAAGCGGTAGGTGTTGTTGGGCATATGGGCACGTGTGAGCTCCATTTTAAGGGTGTAATGTCCACGGAGGAGTTGGAAGCAAGTTGTTTACAGCTGTACAGGCAGTAATACAGTGAAGAGGACTTCATGTTTTATAAACTGTACCCCCACCCCAAATGCTTAACATAAAGCTAACCATTAGTGGAGTAAAAATTTAATGTTAGAAGGAAAAATGGCGAATGAAACTACGAATCATGTTCATCACTGATTATGCGAATATGATTACTTCCTGGTTTCAACACAGTATCCAAACCCAAGTCTTCCACGTTGCTGACACAAAACGTTTCCAGTCGCACCACAGGGGAAGGTAAACATGCTGGAACTGATGCAAACATGTCTGATAGGAGATGCTGCTTGTCAGTGAGTTGGTATAATGTGACTGATCCTAGGGTACCAAAAGTATCGGAAACAACATGCCGACCTTATAGTCTTAGGAGAATGCCGACCTTATAGTCTTAGGAAAATGCAATGCTACACATGGTTAACACACTATAGGGATTCTTCTCAAAATTTAGTTTACACTCTGAGTGTTTATGAAGTGTGTGTTTTTCTCCAAGTGTTCTGTTCTGTGACATAATTATATTGTACCAATTGGAATGGCAATAATATGTAGACAGGAAGAGAGAGGCAGAAAAAGGGAGGTAGATGGACAAATGGCTCTGTTTACACGTGACAGAGCTGTGCCCACCTGTCTTAATGCTTACTTGTGGCCACTTGCAAGAGAGAGAGAGAAATAGAGAGAAACCTCCCTCGCCCTCACAGCCAGCCGAGGATGAGTCAGAGGCTGTCACGGTCACTCTGTCAGTCTGGGTTTTTTTATGACAGGACCATGGCATTATTGTCCCATGTCTGTCTTGTGTTTCATTGTCTGTCTTTGTGTGGGTGCACGGTTTCGGTTGTATTCCCTGCCATGTGCTCTTCGATCTGTCTTGTTTCATGTCTGGAGTATGGTGTCTGGGTCCTGACTTCCTGTCTGGTTCGGTTTCAGTCAGCGTCGGGATCCGGACACTTATACTCCATGTCTGTCTGTTACTGACTTGGGTGCATCGCGCTTATGTCATCTTGGCAGCATGCACTCGCGTCAATAGTTTATGTCTGTCCTTCGTGAACACGGGAGTGCCTCGCATCGCGCTCGCGTTGCACGCCTGGATCTCGAGCTGTCTTCATATTGTGCTGAGGTTCGGTCACTTCGGTCTAAAGTGTTGGGTGTGTGTGTGGCTGAACTCTCGCACAGGTGTCCTGTCTTGTTTTTGTCACCTGTTGCGTGCATTGTGTGGCGTTTGCCTTGCGATGTACACTCAGGTTTCGTTTAGCGTGAGAATGCGTGCCATCGCTTTGTTTGCCGTTGCTACAAATTCTCTCATCTTGTTTGTCAGTTGGCTTGAGTGTATATTGCCTTATTGTCTTGGCGATGTGCACTCATGCCATTCAGGTGTTTTGTCTTGTGAGAGCACGTGGCTTTGTTTTGTTTATGTATCGCCACGTGTCTCTCTGTCTTACGTCATACCCCGCCTCCTTGTTTGCCCATTATTATTTTATTAGTCACACCTGCCCTGTCTTGTTAACCTGTTGATTTCTCTTCCTATTTTAGTCTTCTTGTGTTTGCTGTCCAGTGCCAGTTCGTCTTGTTTCCAGTCTTGTTGGTTCTCTCGTGTCGGTCTGTTTCCTCCTTCCCTGGTTCCCGTAGCCCAGCCCAGCCCAGTCCGGTCAGTCCTGTTCCCTGTTTCCCCTGCCTGGATTACTTCCTTTGTTGTTTTCCCCCTACGGGTTTGTTTATGTTTGTTTTTCCCCCTTGTGGGAGTTTTGGTTTGATTTTTGCCCTTTTGCTGTATTAAATAAACCTGTTATTTTTACTCTGCTTTTGGGTTCTGCCTCTTATCCTTACAGAGGCTTTCTCTTTGTTTTTCTCTGTCTATCTCTCTGTCCCATGTCTGCAAACTTTGCTCCTCGATTGGCCTTTACAATTTCATCACCTTCTTTCACACTCTGTTACATAATTCTATTTGCTGAATCTTTCCCCTTTTCATTAGTTATATTTCACCCAAAATGAAAATCCTGAAGAGAAAAAAAAAATGCTTTCCCACCCTTATGTTGTTCAAAACTCTTGTGATTTTCTGTCCTCCACGTAACACAAAAAGAGATGTTTTGCAGAAAATCCAGGCTGCATTTATATATTTGCAAATCTAAATCTAAATTCATAAACTTACAACAAATGCTTCATTACACGTTTTGCTGCAGTCCCCGTGAAATGTCAGCGGGGGCCACTTAAAGAAACTGAAATGGTGTTGTAATCATACAAGGTTTTAATGAGTAAATGTTAGATAGAGGTTTTTAATGAGTACAATGTACCCCCCTAACCAAAAACAAGCAAATTAACAGCAAATTAAAGGGTTATCAAAACAGACATCCTTACCCTAAACCAACACCTAAACCTAACCGATAATGTCCTAAAAGGTAATTTGATAAGAAAAGTGAATTGTTTTGATGCAACCATGACATTTCGTGTCGCTTCTATGACACTTTTGTCTCACGTGTAAGTTTGTGTTTGTAGCTGGGCTTGAGTCTACAATCATCCAAATCCAAAGTTTCTTACTCTTGAAGCTAATCACATTGGAATAAGTATCTAATGTAGGTGGGTCTGTAATACAAGCGTTAAAATGTATTGTTTTTTTAAATGATGCATTCGACAATGTGTGAGTAATAGAGCGAAAAATAAGTGATTATATGTCATAATCAGCAATTGTACTCTTCATTTGTGTGAAAGTGAATAAAACCGACAGTTGTAGTAGCGTCCCTAGCTTTAATTTCACCAGAAAGATGCGACAAAATGTAGAACACGTAACGTAAAACTTAATTTGCAAAAACGGAGTTAAAGTAATGTTCATTCTATAAGACGAGGTTGCATGTTTCAAAGAAAAGCCCAATGAAAGTGAATGGGGACTGCAGCTGTCAACCTATGAAAATGACAAAAATAAGCACCATATAAAGTGGTCCATTAAGCTATGGCAGGGGTCGGCAAACTATGTGCCAGCATTGGCATGCTGAGGGGCAATCCCTGGCACGCCAGAAATGGGAAGAGAGGAGTAGACCATTTTATTTATATAAATTCTGGACCTGTATTCCAATCTACATCTTGATATAATCCTTCCTCAAGATCACGCAGCGTGTTTTCATGAGCTGAATGGGAGGCTAAAAAAAAAAGTTAAAATGTGATGAAACTGCAGTATACCCAACAGACTCGTGCAGCGCCTGCAAGCCATTTGCGCATCACGAGCCGGCAGTGCTTCGCTTTTGTTTACTTGCGCGAGTCAATGCACCCGCTTTGCTTCAGGCTGCGCAGGTGTTTCATTTGTTTCTTTTTCTTTCACTCAACACATGATGTAATAAGGAAAACACCACTATTAATTCTTGAGATTTCCAACCCAGCATACAGGTACACCCTTCTTAAACCATGGTCACACTCAAAATTACATTAAACGATTACAAGAGAAAACATAAACCCACATCGTGGAGTTCAAAAATCTTTGTCTATTCAAAATATAAATTAAACCTGGAAATAAAGTTTTAGGATTTTGCAGGTGCGATTCACAGAAAAGGGCTAAATAGTTGATCAGCTAGTGATGTGCGAATGGCTTGCACACGCAGCGCGAGTCTCGTCACACTTTAATAGTGTTTAGACTCCCACTCAGCTGATGAAAACATGCTGCGTGATCATGCGGAAGGATTACATCAAGATGTAGATTGGAATGCAGTTACAAAAAACTTCATATAAATAAAATAGCCTGCTCCTCTTTCGCTGTTGCTTGAGAGTGTTACTATAGTGATTACCCCTCTGCGTGATTTTGAAAAAATGTTTGGCAGAATATAAGAAATATTTACGATTCCACACAATTTCATGATCAGTAACTCATTTTGTACAAAAGGACAGGTTTTCTTTTATTAAAGCACTTTCACAAGATGCTCTGTGAAAATTCACATGCAGGATCATGATTATATCATAATCATCGGGTTTTGCACAAATGTTTCACTCAAACTGTTATGCTGATAATATCATTTGTAATGAAAAATAAATGATTAAATTAGAAAAATTAGAAAAATGTGGAGCTTTAAAGTCCCAGTCCCCATTCACTTTAATTTTTGGGCAAAGAGCAGCCTGGTCATTCTGTAAAATATCTTTCTTTGTGTTACACAGAAAAAAAGAAAAACATACTTGAGATGAAGATGAGGTTGTGTAAATGATAACAGAATTAATTTTTGTTTGATCTAATCCTTTGAGGAGAAGCATTGCTGGTGTGTGTTGTTTCAGGTCACCGCAATTTTCAACCACTAATCAGGTGTTTTCCATAACAAACTATCTTTCCTCTAAGCAGCTGTGCATTGTGAGAGACATCTGGCTGTACTGCTCCAGACTGCGGCTACTGTCCAATATGACTTCGGCTGTTCCCATCCATCCACACCCACAGGAACAACTCCGATTACGTAATCATCTGTTTCTCCTTCTCTCTCTTCCTTTCATCTCTCTGCCTTCCATTATTTCTCCTTTGTCCTTCACTCCTCCCCCTGATAGTCTGATCGCTGTGTATCATTTGTTCTCAGTGGATTGACTTTCCAGAGACTTTTCACACAACCGCTGTCCAACATTGCACTCCCAAATCATCTCTGCTACTGTAACCATTTACTACTGTATTAATAAGACTTTTCTGCCCTGATTCTAAGAAATTACTTTGAATTATATATTTTTTATAAACTCCAAATATCAATCAAATCGCTTAGTTTCAAAGCACTTTTTATTTGCGTTTTAACAAGGGGTGTCAATTAAAATGATAAAAATTTTGTATTACAAATAAACGCATACATCGATATTTGCTGAGAAAAGCCCCTATATGGAGATATTTCAAAAACATTATTGTGACAGATGAGTGAAGCATTAAATAGACATTAGTTAAAGTGGTTTTAGAATTAATATATTGATTGTTTTATTTCCATATAATTTAGAAAGCCAATCACTGGCCTATATTGCATAGCAATCCATTTTGCAATTGCATTTGTCAATTTGTCCGAGGTAGATTTAAGAACAGCTCACACAGGACACATTCTTACATTCTATCTGCACTATTTGTTAATTATTGGTGTATATACACATGCAGACAGATGCATTATGCTGTTCTTCAGCATCTTGTGTCATGAGTGCCACATTTTTAAGAGGCTGTTAAAAGTAGTTCAACTTTGAAAATGTTGAAGTGAGCATTCCATTCTGTTGTGCTCCTATTTTTGTGTTGTGTCAGTTGACAACTGATGAAACATTTCTTCTCATAGTTTAAAATATTTCCAACATAGTTCCTAATGCATTCAAAGGATGCAGACAATAAAGGACATACAAAAAAATCAATTGCATTTTCCCTCTCATCTCGCATAGTTCAGTCGTGCCTCAGTTTCACAACATTGGAAAGCAATTTCAAGATGTGTTGTAGCCATAGTGGTGAGACATCAAATATGACTCCCATTTCAGCCCAACCAGACAGCAATTGGAAACTAAACTGCAATGCTTAGGTTGTTCACATCCTAGAATGAAGGTGTCTATTATCTATTTAATCCTCAGACAACAACATATTTAGTCAATGCCAGTCAACTAAGAATGGATGGATGGATGGTTGGATTACCCAACTAGTTAAAATGGCACAAATCCTGAAAGAGGACTGTGCATTACTGCCAAGCAAAGGCCTTTCCTCTCTCTGTTTCCGACAGGGATAAAGACAGGGATAAAAGACAGGCCTACAAAGTACCTCTGGATGACAGCAGCTGACTCCACCTCCCTCTTTCTCCTCTTTCTCTCTGCAAGACTCCGGAAAGCCCTGCCAGGAGGCGACAACTTTAATGCCAGTGAGGGCGAGAGCTCACTGAAGTGCGGTTAGCTGCAGAGGTTAGAGTCATGCTCATGATGGGGCAAGGTTAGCCTGATGTTAGGCAGGAAGATCTCATTTTGGTTAAATACACTAGGTTTAGCCACTAGCAAAGCCTCAGAATGGATTAAAGTATAATGAATGGGATTCATGCTGACGCGCGCAGCAGAAAATTTTGGAAGATGTTTTTTTTTTTGACTGTGTTGAAATTTTCCCATGCTCTTTTATGTTATTTTTGGATCACAGTAAGGCTGAGTATCAGCAACTCTCTCACTATATAAATCAAACTGGTCTTACAGAATCACTATGCTATACCTATACATTACTATATTGTACATTTTCACAAAATAATTTAACCCAGCTCCCTGTACATATCAAGGTACTTTTAAAGGGAAATGAACAGTAGAGGCGTTACAACAACACAAATCACGGGTAAGACAGCTGATAATCAGTGTATAAACACTTAGTTTTCACCCTGTTCCTCACACAATGCTGTCATATCTACACACTTTTACTATATTGCATGACTTGCATGGCAGAAAAAGGTTTTTAACCTGACAACATGATGGACAGATTACAACCTACAGATTTATGCTAATTCCTTATCCCACCAGTCAGAGTTTCCATTTCTCCTTCAGTTCAATTAGATCTAAAATAAACAATGTGTCCGCCATTTTCTAAAACGACACAATACTATAGAATCTTTTTGCCATTGGATACTTCAGGAATCCAACATGGAGACCCAAGTCAGATCAACTTAAAATCTAAAAAATGAAATACATCAGCATCTGCCAACATTTCTAAACCATCTGCGTCTACGATAATCAGAATTATCAAGAGGAGACAGGCCTATGAAATGTGCCTCAAAACCATTTCCTGATCAAAAAGTATGATAGATAGATAGATAGATAGATAGATAGATAGACAGATACTGTAACTTTAAACACACTTGTTAGTGGTACTAAAGGGATGCTTGGATGGACTGGGGGAATGCTCGCATTTGTCATTTGGTGACATTTAAAGAGTACTAAAGTGATACTCACGAAATCCTGGAGAGTACATAGGTAAGGCAGACAAAAAAAGAGAGAAAGAAAAGCTTAAATAACAACCATGTTTGGGAGAAGTGTATGTATGTATGTGTGTGTGTGTGTGTGTGTGTGTGTGTGTGTGTGTGTGTGTGTGTGTGTGTGTGTATGCGATTACATGGATACTCACGCCTGCATGGTTGTAGTAGCAGTCTGAAAGCTGAACATGTTCTCTTTTGGGAACCAACTGTTGTCATCTGGTAAGAAATAGATATAAGGGACCACATTAGTACAATTGTAATGATGCAAATCTCTGCATTTGAATAAATAAAACTGCGTCAAACGATTTGACACATACAGTGCCCCCAAAAGTATTTGGACACTTAAATGTGCACTCTGTGACTTTTATCTTTGTATCATCTTGGACTTACACTGACACCCAGAGGCTTGGATGCAGCATAATTTAAAATCAATATTTTTCAGTTTCAGATGCCATTGTAGAAATTTAGTATTCACAGTCAGCCATGATTACTTTAATAAGTGAATGAAAGTGTCAAATAACAGGACGGTTACTGAGATTAAGCGAGAAGTGTTCGGCTGGTCATGTGATTCAAAAATGGCAGCCCCCAAGTGCGGACCCTGTCCATGTAGAATAAAACAGCTTTTATAAGGTTACTGATATGACTGGAGTCTTCATTTTAATGTGAGAGCTCAGGATTTCCTACATATATAGTAAAATTACAATTCATGTCTTTAACTCATTAAAAAAGTTAAACTTTTTTAATAAGGAAAAAATGACTGAGTGCACCTTTAAGCCACACTTAAAAATGTTTGTTATAGCAAGAGATATAAAAATATCAAACCATGGCATATCAAAAAAATAACAAAGTGGCATTTGCAAACAAATGATGTTAGATCTTTTCTCAGAACTTACTTCACTTTTCGCAGTCTAACCAGCTGGTTCCAAGGTGATTTTTAGACCTTTGATACTTGCATTTTTTGTACTGAGACAAGAAGTCAAACCTCTTTTCACTAATTCGCAGGTTTGAGTTTACCAAATTTTATATGAAGCAAAACATGAAACTTCTACACATAAACTTGTTTTTTTTCGCTCTCTCATGTTCGCTTGTGTATGAATAGAAATAAATGGAGCACAGTGTCTAGTGTAATGGAGCAATTTTAGTGTAACGCCGACTTTAGTTTGAGAACCAGAAACTGTCCAAAGGTGATTTGTCTTGATTTTAAACAGTATATTTATTGTCCTTACCAACTTCTTTTTGTGAAATGTTTTGCTTGAAAAGTCTTTCTTGAAAATAAATGCCTTATGGTTGATATTTTGTTATCTAATGCAATGCCATTCATGCACTTTTCAGTGTGATTTTAGTGTCAATATACTTGAGAGCCACAGAACGCCTGTGTTGGGTAAGATGCTCAAAGAAAGTAATCCAATACAAACTACTAATTAATGATAAGATTACTTGATAACTTACATTACTAAGTACACTTTGTTTTTAAGTTATTTTCTAAAACACTTCTCACAGAAAAGTTTGTTTTTCTGCTCAACCAATACAAAATAATGGCTATATTTCCTGCTTCTTCAATTTCACACCGTTCAGATGTCACAGAAATGCAAACAATCACACATATTAACATAAATAATTTTTTTAATCTATTTTGCATACTGCAGATATTATTTTTTAGAAATATGTGTAACCCTAACAATGTATTTAAAACAATTACTGGTAACTTAACTGGGTATCACTTTAAAATAAGGTTCAATTTATTAAAGGTAGCACTTTTTTACAGTACTTCTCTGAATTTACGTACTATTTAATTACAACAACTACAGTAATTACTTGGTACTAACCTTAACCCATATTAAGTACATGTAGTTACCTAATATTACTCAGTACTTTCTTGGGTAAGTACATTATAAGTATACTGAAAGTACACATACTGTAAAATAAAGTGCAACCTAGTTAACATTAACAAGAACAACAACATTAGTTAACATGAACTAACAATCAACAACTGCATTTTTATTAACTAACATTAACAAAGATGAACAAATGCTGTAAACATATTATTCATTGTTTGTTCGATCCCTAATGCATTAACTAATGTTAACAAATGGAACCTTATTGTAAAATGTTACCCTTAATTGAAAGTCAGTAACTGTAATCTGATTACAAAATCAGATCAGAAATGTAAAAAGTAATGCCGTCCACTACTTTTGACTTAAAAAAGTAATTATATTTCTGTAACTAATTAATTGGTAATCAGATTACACCCAACACTGCAGAATGCAGATCCACTTCATAGAGACTACACACACACACACACAAACACACACACACAAGTTCACTCCATAGAGGGAGAGAGCACAAACCGACACACAGGAGAGAGGAGAGAGAGACAGGAGAAAAACAGACCACAGCACATCGAACATATCGACGCCCCCTGCTTTAGGCTGAACCCCACCCCCTCCCTTTGGCCAGAGCCTTTCTCTCTCTCTCCCTCCTCCTGCTCTCCCCCTCTCACCTCGCTCCATCCCAGTCACCCGGTCCACACTGCACATCCGCTCTAGTGGTGGCCGGCACTGCTTGCCTGCCTCTCGGGTGCTGCTCTCCAGGTCCAGGGAGCCCTGGCTGCGTGACGGAGCCCCGGGACAGGCCTCGCAAGCCAGGCCACAATCCTTGCCTTCGCCCCAGCCATGGATGTTATGTGCGCTGACCGAACTCTGTAGCGGCTGGGAAAGGTGACGGTGGTGGTGCGTTTCTCCATGGTGATGATGCGATGTTCCTGGTCCATTTCCCCCGCTGGTGATGTGCTGGGTGTGGTTGATTCCACCGCTTCCACCTGTGCCACTGCTGCTGGTGTTGCCGTAATGGTGGTTGCCATGATGATGGTTGCCGTGGTGATGGTTGCCACTTCCACCTACATGGTGGTGGTGGTGCTGGGTTGGAGATGACAAGTTGGAGGAGGTGCAAGGTTGGGAAAGCGTTTGGGCATGGCACGCTTCCCGTGCTCCTTTTAAGACCTCAAGTTCGAGGTTCTCCTTGCTTCCCTGGCTGGTTCCCAGCATGCCGCACTCTCCAGTGATGGTGTAGACTCGAGCAGGCTGCAGGGCACACTCCACACACTTCTGCTCGTCCTCTTCGGCCGAGAAGCTGCGTTCCAGGGACAGGCGACTCTTGGAGGACGTTGTCGGAGGAGGGGGTTCCAGGTGGCCCAGGGCAGGGTTGATCAGGCTGGGGTTGGCGCTGACAGTGGAGCCCTGGAGGGTGTAGGTGTGAAGGTTGTTGTTCTGAGCGCTCAGGCTGTCTGGGGAGTCAGAGTCGTGGCCAATGAGGTTGTCAGAAAGTAAGTGATCTTTAATCACACATTGGGACAGAGAGAGAGAGAGCAAGAAGGGGATAGGAAATGAATGAGAAACAGGTAGTGAGAGGGGTGGAATTCACTAATGAACAGAGTGCAACAGTCTGGTTTTGGAAGCAAAAATACCCTTTATTTGTCCATTGGTTAATTGATTTGAATGATAACTTACAAACCTTAAAAGGCAGACCTACCATTAGCCCTAAGGTTGCTAATCAATGGTGAACTTGGAAATGGAAAACTCCTCTTTTATAGAAAATTCTGTTTTTCCATAGGCAGTGATTGTGCAACATTAACTGCTACAGAGAAATAGCATTGAGTTTTTTTTAATAAAACAAAACCTAAAGAGCCTCATTTAAATAAAAAGGAGGTGTGTTTGTGCTGAAAATGACAAACACTTAATATAAATATGACGCAGCACTATTTCAGTGCATTTAGTGTCTGGTTAATCTGGATTGCAGGTGGTTAGTGAATACAACGCAGGTTTTTGCGCAGGAATATCATGCACAAAACTGCCACAACTGTTTAGTGAATTCGCCCAACAGAGAAAAGACAGATGAGGTAACACACTACATTAAGAAGCTGCACAGTTCTTAATAAATCAGTAACATGCCTGGAGTCTTATAAACTCATACTCAGATGCTATAAGGAGATAGACCAGAAAGAAGAAAAGCAGAGACAAACAGCAGAAGGAAAAGAGGAATGGGGTAAGTAGATGTCTGACCTGATCCTTTGCAGTTCTCAGGGTGAGTGTGAAGGTACTCTCCAAATGCACGAGCTGCTCTGCAAAGACACACACAAACATTGTTCATATGGCTACAGGACAACAGAAGCATGACACCACAGTTTAATCCACTTTTGAGGAGGTTTTATGATTTATAAACTGGATCCTAATTGTAGCACTTTTTCCAAATCTATTGTTATTTGCTATTGTTGCTGCAACCCTTATTGAATTAACATTAACCTGCATTAAATTACTATGTTATTGCCAAGATTTTTGAAAGGCTGCTTTATGGTACAATGCCTAAATTGCTGTTTGGCTATAGATTAACGTTAAACAATGGCCCACAGGACCAAGGTGAAGTCAGCCAAAAAGGAAAGATGTTTCAGAGCTGGAGCAAGTTTTTACATTTTGATGGAAATTTATATATACTTTTTTCTTTGGAATAACATGCACTGATGCATTGAACACAATAAGACAGGAACATGTATCAATAAAGCAAATAGGGTTAATTTTGACTTTATGTTGACTTTAAAATCATAACTTACTGATTGCCCCTTTCTTTAAAGACACATTTTCAAACATATACCCACTAACACAAGGAAGCTCTTCACACTAAGTCTAGCTTGACGATGATCCTTATATATCCTTAACTCTTCCTTCTTCCAGATGTCGGTGTCGGTTTCACTCACATCTTTTTTCTATTTTGAAATGACATGCCAAGTCCGGTCTACTGTTAGCCTCATAATATCACCTGCTAAGCTGACAGCAGACTCGTGTATAAAGGGCTTTCACATGGATGTAAGTAATACACTGTATGTATTCTGCAATAGTCTATATTGGGAGATTGAAAGCTGGACTCCTCAAACTGGAGAATGTGGTTCAGCCTCTGCAGTGTGAATGCTGAAATGAGGGGCAGGCATGTGGAATCGCATGTGACTGTGAAAAAGAGGGCATATGGCAGAAAGAAAGGTGGGAATATGAGAAAGGAGGAGAGGAGGAGGAAGAGAGACACATGCAGTGTAAATGTGATTGGTTGCTTTGTATTTCCGTGCCACCCACAGGTTCAGATGTAGCTTTTTTATCTTTCCAGTCCAAGAGGGAGAATGCGGGAAAATGGTGGATTTAGAGGGTGCAAAGGGGAGGAACAAACAGAAATGCGGAGACAAATAGAGATATGGAGGAAAGAGAGATAAGAGGGCAAAGCAGGAAAGCAGGAGGTAGAATAGGTGAGAAATGTGCCACTAGTGTGTAATTTCTGCACCACTAGCTTTACCAAATATAACTGCCAAATATTTATGCATTTGGCAGACGCTTTATTCTAAAGTGACTTACAGTGCATTCAAACTATATATTTTATCAATATGTAGGTTCACTGGGAATCAAACCCATGACCTTTGCATTGCAAATGCCTTGCTCTACTAGTTGAGCTACAGTAACAAAAATAATGAATGACCAACATTGTCACACAGGAGGTCTTCATATTGTTTCCAAAACTTCAAGTACCCTAGGATTGGCCACATTATGCCGACTTACTGACAAGTGGCATCTCCTACCAGACATGCTTTCATCGGCTCCAGCATGTTTACCTTCCCCTGTGGTGCGACCGGAAGCACGCAGGATCAGCAAGACGAAACCAGAAAGTAAATGCATTTGCAAAATCAGTGACGAGCATGATTCTGAGGTTGCATTCTTTCCTCTAACATAAAATTTTTACTCCACTGATGGTTAGGGTTAAGTTTGGGATTTGGGGTACAGTTTATAAAACATGTGTTCCTCTTCACTGTATTACAGCCTGTACAGCTGAAAACAACTCGCTTCACAACTTGCTTTTGGCGCACTCCGTGGACATTTCACTCTGAAAATGGCGCTCACACACCCAACAACACTTACTGCTTTTGCCACTGGGGGCAGTGTTTCGAATTTTAGTAAGCACAGACCAATTTTAGCTAAAGAAAAGTCAACCTACTGCTTCCGATTTCAATGTGAGATCAGTCTGTTCAAACAGATTTCATATCAACAACACCCATATATAAAATGTCTGTACTGTATATGTATATGTCTGTGTATGTTATAGAGAGATTCTATTAAATATAATGGAAATATCTCCATTAGTTAATGTAGAGAGCTTTGATTGGCTCAAATTAAAGGCTCATAAATAACAGTGAGGAAAAACATCAGCTTTATAACCTCAAGAGACCCTCAAATCATCCCTCATTACATCAAAATAACCACTTGTTTGATACTTCATTCACCAGTAGCTGTAAAGAGAGAGCATCATAGAGCAAGAAGAAAAAACTGCTATACAAGCTGTGGTAAGGTCTCTGACATTCTTCTCAAGGAGGAAGGAGGAAGCGGGAGCCGGGTTAACATCCACACGTAAGACATTTATTGTTCCACTTTTCAGTGTCACACACCAAGGGTTTGCTTTTCAGCACAATCCCCGACACACATAAACGACAGCCTTGCTTTTCAGCAGTCACTGTAACATCAACAAGCATACACACACAGCTTCGTGCATCTCTCTCTCTCTAGAACTGGTGCCCTGGCTCCTCTTTATCTCTCTCCCGGCTGATTGGGATAATTCTCCGCCAGGTGTCCATTCTTGCTGCTCGGCCATGCCCTGCTCACCACACAAGCGTCACAACCTTCCCCACAGGAGATATGTCACTGCTGGCTCAACGCAAACAGCAGGAATCGAAGAGACAGAAAGAGAAACATTAATTAGTTTTTGCCTGAGGGGCTATCATCATTAACATCAATTACACCTACTGTGAATCATGGGATGCAGATTTAGCCAATCAGAACCACAGATATGATTTTAATAAATGATGAGGCTAGCATGATTGAAGACCCTTTAAGAAAAGTCAATTGACTGAACGACCATCTTGGAAGCAGCCCTAGGCAGCTTTTTTTTTTTTTTTACCAAGTCCTGTAAGTACCAATGCTATCTTCTTGAATGGGGAAAGAAATCTCTGGAGAAAAGCTCAGCAAGTTACATTTTAACAATGTCAAATCAGCAATGGTCACATCAATTTTGCTCAAATTGCAAAAAAGAAAAAAAGCTGGTCTAGCTATGTGTATTCTAGAGTAAAAAACAGACAATGACTCTGTCAAAAAAGCAAATGGCTCTTGTTCCTGAATGGTAAGACTTTCCTTTTTACAACCACCATATTGAGCTTTACAGTTTCTCCTATTTATTTTTTTGCAAGTGGTATGTCGCTTCTTTCTTATGTTTATTGTATAACAATGACATGACATTTACTCATTTAGTAGACGCTTTAATTCAAAGTGACTTACAGTATAGTACATTCAACCAGTATGTGCATTCCTGAGAATCCAACAACCTGGTCTCATAGAATCATGTTACTATAACTACATTTTTGCTAAATTAGTTTCATGTGGCTTGTTGTACATATTGCGGCAGTTTCCTGGTGAAATTAACATTAGATGTTCTACAACAACATTGACTTTTATTCCTTTTATTCACACAAATCATGAGTAAAATGACAGATTATCAGGTTCATAAACACATTTTGCTCTGTTCCTCACATAATGCTATCTTATGACATGAAAACACTTTTGCTATAGTGCATATAGGTTATGAGGCAATACATTTTACATCTGCATTACATAACCAACTAAATAACCTTATTTCAACATGATCAAGTTGCAACAAGTTGCATGGTAGCTCATCTGATAGAGCATTGTACTTGCAACGTGAAGGACGGCAGTATGAGTCCAGCAGAGCAAGCGAGCCAGAAGTCGACACGTGAGCCAGAAGTGTCAAAGTAGTACCACAAAATGATGTGGTTGCTTTAGCAATTGCTTTTTTCTCTTCAAATGTGCTTTTATGATGCTAATTAGGTTTAGCAACACACAGTAGGCATTTTACCTCAGATCCGATATGTGTAATAAACCACAAAATTTAATTTTGCAAAAATGTGGCAATAGTCACATCATTTTCTGAGGTCAGGCTGGTATCTAACCATTGACCTTGTGTTGCTAGCACCAGATGAGCTACAGTATCATAAATGTCATAGAAATGGCATATTTTAAGGGACACTTACAAATGATCCCATTACATAAACTGATTAATTATTTTGCTCTTCATGAGCATATACTGACGCCTCGATAATAAAACGAACAACAGCTTATTCTGTTCCTCATATGGTGGCTTTGGCACAAGGAACTGTGTAAATCTCTGGGTGAGTCATTGCATTTCATGAAGCTGATTCAATCTTGTAGGAGACATGACGGTTGAGGCCTTAATGTGCTTTGGCTAAACCTGTTTTTGCCACACAATCAAATATTTGCACTAACCAACACATGGCAGTCAAACCTTGAATGCAACTACCAAACCTGTTTCTGCACAATGTATGGCCCACATATGATTACATGCATTCCTGCAAGCACCCCACATGAAAAAACCCAATCTCAATATTGCAACCTCCTCCACAGAAGCTGTCACCCGCCCTGGGATTGTTCCATAGGAATCCCTGGTGGCTTGCAGTCGCCCTCGGCTTTCCTGACGTAACGCTCAGTGACATGACTGCGCTATTATTATTCGGTTACGTCATAAACACAGGTTGTGTTGAACCAGTTTATTCTCGCTCATCTCATAACAAGCATCCTCCAATGCAAGAGGGTTAATTGGAGTGCCAGTTTAGTCTGAAGAGCCACACAATCCAGCTGAAGACTCTTGCGGCAAGGGGGGTTACAGAAACAGGCAAGGGCAAATGATACTTTACCTTTGGAGCATAAATAGCTAATGACACAGTGCTTCTGTCATAACAAACGCTTCTGCTTTCAACTTGCTTTATGTGTTGCATATCATTAGAGATAAGTTCTGTTCCAAAACCTAATGACCTGAGAATCTAAAAACAGTGGGGGGAACATATTATCAGCCTGGCTCATGAATGTTAATTAGGTGGCATAATGTTCACTTAGTAATTGGAATTGACTGATATTAGTCAGATAGTCTTAAGTAAATGATTGGCTAAAAAGCATTTGAGTAGGCATAACTGGCCATATTAGGATTACTGCTTACCAACTGTTCAGTACCAGTTATGTTCAATCAACAGCATTTTTAGCATAATGTTTATAAAAAATAGTAATAAAAAAATCTACTCTTTCGTCATTTCTTTAAAAAAAGAAAAAAAAAGATATTAAAGTAGGGCATTTTCTGTACAATGGAACTGAATAGGGTAATTCCATAAACATTAAAATACACGTGGTTTCAAAAGTATATCCAAGAGATGTAAACATTATAAGTGCTAGCGTAATTTAAAATCTCTTTCTAACCATATCTGTGTAAAATTCTATTCAATATTAAGACTTCATTTCTATGACTGTTACGCTGGTAAACCCTGTAATCGATTTTATTACACTAAAATCTTGTAGAACAGACATACACTAAAATCAAGCTAAAGGATAAAGCTTATGTCTTGTGGATATGCTTTTGAAACCAAGTGTATTTGAACATTTATGGACTGGCTCAATTTACTTCCATTGCAAGAGCCTTACTGTAACCAACATTTTTTTTTTTTTTTTATCAAACGAGGGATGAGTAGCCTAGGAGCCCTCCCTAGTTATAATGGTTGCTACGCCCTTGCTTCTAAGGCAGCTAAAGCGGTCACTGAATCTCAAGTGACCGATTTGAAAGGCTCTACATAAGGGAGAAACTCTGTGCGCCACACAAATTGCACTCCACATGGGAAACTTGACTCATAATTGACAATTTAACAGAGTCTGATGTTAGCATGTTGCTAAGCTAACAATTCAGCACTCTAATATGCATTAAAATACACAGCACATACACAAATTGGGCAAAATAATAAATGTTTTAATAACACTAAACTATTTTTTGTCAATATGTGTTTATTTATAATTAACAATTATCTTGTTTTATCCACCATCTTGGATTCACCTGTATTTTTTTCATTAAGCTCATTGTAATGTATTCTGGAATTACTTTCTCTGCGAAGGACATGTGTGATACTGCATTAGAATTTGGATAAAACTTAAGAGGCACCTTAATTAAGATGCCTAGAACAGCCTTCACGTCTGGAGCTTGCCTATAATACCCCAAAATTCTACCTCTGCAGGCAGCTCACCAAGTTCTATCTCTCTCGCTCCTAACGGCTGATAGGACTATAAGCAAAAGGTAATTAACTATTCACTCAGATGCACTAAAATTTAACACGGTTTGTTCTACTGAGCTTTGGTTAACATCAGCTATACGTCCCAAGCCGGGGAGTTGTCATATAAATAAAATATCAGAAGCACTACAGGAAGATGAGACAGAAGGTTGTGGGGGGGGGGGTTCACGGTAAAGATGAAAGAATAAAAGGAAGAAAGCTTGCTCCCAGACATGTGACTGATAAAGATAAAACATGGAAGCATTTGAAATAAGATCAGAGAAGAGAAGATAGTGGAAACTAGTGGAATTCAATATGCCAACACTTCTGAGATTTACCCAGTTGCACCACTGCAGGCATCCAAATCTTCTCTGAACCATTTAAAACAAATATAACCATTATTTTGTTTAACTAACATAATAAAAAAGAACAGGGGTGAATGTACCGAAAACTTGTACTTGTCACATTTGATTTTGGGAAAAATATGTCCCAGACATGTTCTTGACAATTTTTGTGAGATTAACCCACAGAGATCTTAATGCAACCTAGTAGCAGCCATTCATGTCTTTACAGTACTAAGTTCAAGTGTAATTCTTACAGTAATGAATGTTGAGAATTCATCACACAGACAGGTACTTCCGTACTAAGATAATTACTTTAAAATGACTTTTTTTAAAAAAATGTAATACTGTTGAGGCTTACTTTATCATAATGTAAATTTATTGCATCTAGTCTATAACTATATTACTCTTTTTATTCTCCTGTTCATTTAGAATAACCATTGTGCCAGTTTGTGCAAAGGTTTAAGGCCTCTCTCTCTCTCTTTCTCTTCTCAACAGAAGCAGCCGATAAAAGCTTGGGCACAGAAGGAGGGTACAGAATCCATGACACTGTACTCAAATACTCTCACACACACAGCAGGCATTCATGCATAAAGCACACACTTGAAAAGTCACATTTAAAACCACTCTCAAACACAATATTATCATCATGCAGTACTCGGCAGTTTTTGTTTAATCAAAAAATGTGGTTCCTTTTGATTTAGAATCACAAGCGCAGATTCAGAAAATGGGATAAAAGGTATGTAAAAAATAAATTAAAAAAATCTAATAATTAAAGTTGAAGTGTGTAATTACTGGGCCACTAGCATCACCAAACGGAATTGCAAAAATAAACACTGTTTTCAAACGGGCTGTAGAAAACTCACAAGCAGATGGTCCCCTGGGCGAGCCAATGTTGATGTGTCGTGTTGGACGGGACACTCAAACAAACTGAAAAAGTTTTCTTGGGACACAGTGTTACACCTCAAGGTGAAATCTACCAACAAATGGCTTTAACAAAACAAAAGAAACGACAGCAATTTATCAAATTAAAACGAATCATGTTGTACTGATGAAGTATGCAATTATTCAGTTAAACTGCCTGTCTAATACTATACACTACAGCATCTTCCTTTTGAGTGGAGACAGTTCTTATAAGGGCAGACACTTCACTGGCAGGATTCCCAGGGATCCTTATGTATGTACTTTAGGAAGACAGGTCCTTGAGAACAATTTTAAGGTGAGTGGATAACCTGCATTCAAGATGCGCTCCGGGAGAACAAAACAGTCGAGCATTTCTGATCCGTCTCTAACAGATGGAATGGCTGGTCCTTTGACATTTATTTCCTCAGATTTATCCTTAACTAGTTTTCCCCAAGTGGATACAGGAGCATGGCAGAGGCAGATTAATAGCATGTTCTGGAAGGGCATGTTTTACAGCATATGGGACTTGCACTGCTGCAAATACCACAGATTAAAATGTCACCCTCCTCCCTCGAAGTCTTCAGAGCTGGGCTTAATGATGTTTGGAACACCCAACTTTGCACACAATGTACCCTCTCTTCAACCCTTGCTCTACCCTTCTTCTCTCTCTCTTGCATAACAGCAGAGACAACAATGTCAAAAGCATAATGGCAGAGTGTCAGAGTCATCCTGAGATTTGCATTATCTCACACGATCAGACTAATTACAGTACACGCTCTGATCTCTGCCACCAGAAAATAAATAGAGCAGGAAGGGGGAAGATGTAGCATGCACTGAATTCTTTAAGTGTATAATAAGTCAAGTCTCCTCAAATGGGTTTACAATTAATACTGTTAAAACTCTAAGAAGAAAGATTAATCAGTTTCGCAAACTTGAGGGTATTTACTAGGATTTGTTCTTCTTGTTGAGGTGCATAACTCATCAGGAATCGTTTGTGTTTTCACATACTTGAAATTGTGTGGTTTTGTTCAGAAGATATGTACCATTACTTTTCTATGCGATCAGACTTACAATTTTCAAAAAAACTGGTTAATATACTTACACTGACTTACATTAAAGTAGGGACCAAGCCATATTTTGGGTCCAGAATCTCGTAGCGACTTGGGGGTTGGCTCTTTTGACTTGGGCCAGTAAGCAACCACCTAGCAACCCCTCAGAACACCTTAGCAACTGCAATGCCCTGACAGCCACCCACAACATTCTAGCATCGTGGTGGCAAGTTTGCTCAGGCAAGCACCACTCACATTTTCTTCAAAGAAATTTAAAACTATAGAATTTGGTTAAAATATCATACTTTACTTGCTGAGGGAAAAAATGCTTTGAGCAGTTTAGACCAGCTTAATTCCAAGGTCTTAACTAATGCTAAATAGGTAATGCTGTTTTGTTATTGGCACAGTTAAGCTGGTAATTGTTGCAAGAAGACAAGATTGACCAATATAAATATGTTGGGTGACCCTGACCCACAAAACCAGTATGAACATGCTAAAACATATATTGTAATGGTAACCAGCAATATGGTTTTAACTTGGTCTAGTAATACTGCAGCTGTTCTAGGCTAAATAAATACAAATAAATCAGTAAATAAACAAATAAATACAGCTATAAGTAAAAATCATCATAGGTTTCCTGTTTTGATATTTAATATGAACATCTGAGCTTCTTCTAGAATGGACGCAGGGTACAGCTCTAGAAGCTTCCTACAAAACTCTTTGAGAACTTGTTGAAATGGCAGCATTCTTATCCATGCTCAAAGGTCAATGAGTCACTTCTCATCAACCTTCAGAGTGTTGAACAAAAACACACTAAAAAGAGCCTTCCATTCAATATCTCGGCTTACACACAGAAGTCTCCTCAGATACGGCAGGCATGAGAGTATGTCAGAGATGGATCCTTAAAAGGTCCCACATAACAGATCAATGAGTTTCTGAGTCTGTTTTAAGTGCCACAGTTAGAGATTATGCTGTACTGATCTTACACAGCTAAAACTGACAGTAGTCGTCTCAAGGCTGTCACTGAGGTCAAACTCATACATTTCTCATTATGTCTCTTTTGAAAATAGAATTTCTTATATCCACTCCTAGAAGTCCTTGCACTTTATGGCAACCAGCAAAACAGAAAACTTTCTTAACCTTAGCTTCTAATTTAAAGTCTCCCTGTTAATGACTTTGGAGGTTTACAGAAGTTTTCACATCACACTGCCAAAATGATCACACAGGAAATTGACATGTTGCTTCCAAATGCACCCTGAAATCGACCCCCTTCTGCCGAATTACTGACAAGCGTCATTCCCCGTCACACATTTTTGCATCAATTCAAATTTGTTCATCTTTCCGACTGCAGCCTCGAAGACACTGGTTCTAGTTTCATGGAAACCATACAGGAAGAAATCCCATTCACATAAACAACAGCTTTTGACATTGTTCACTGTTTATAATGTTCTGGTTTGGCTACAACTGTAAACTGTTTCCAACTTAAATGAATGAGAAGTCAGAATAATGAATGTCTAACTCAAAATCAAGAGCTTCCCAGGTGCATTTGAAGCCAGCATGAGATACATCTGACTGCTTTTCCCCAAATAGCATCTTCCTCTAATTCTGCTGCCCCTATTTTTCATCTTTATGTTAGAAGCTGCAGGCTGTCCGAATAAACTCGCGTATAACAAAGGAATTACAAATGGATCTCTGCATGATGTGCTTCTTCAAGCAATAGAAAAAAACTTGTAATTGAAATAGCTGCATAATTTACATTTATGCACTTGGCAGACCCTTTCAACCAACATGACCAGTAGCGGTTTTAACCACTATGCAAACCACACAATTACGTGGGGCCCCGGACGTCGGGGGGCCCCAGCCCCAAAAGGAAAGCTCCGCAAAAACCGCTTGAGGGGTGACATGTCGTTCTGGGTACAAGTGCGAATAAGCTGTTGTCAGCGCTCTTAGAGAGGTTCACGTTATAGGTAGGTCGGGTTCGGGTCAGTTTTTCAAGTAGGACTTTGGGTTCAGGTTTGTAATTTATGAAAAAATATACAGGACTTCCGAATTTGTTTTGCCCATGAGTTAGGGACCGTTCACACCGAAAGTGTTTTTGCGTGCGTCTGCTCTGATTTATGTGCTGGACGAACATCCTTGACTGCTGCATCGCTTCTCGTTGTTTCTTCAGTGTCTCACGCAGGACCGGCACATTTTTGGACACTGTGTCAAGTTAAAAATAACTTAGGTCTCAAAAACACACGTCAAGACACCTGTGTTCTGTTTCATTCATTGCGTTGCGTCTAGGCTGTTTTTAGCACAGGTCTCACAAAGGTTTAACATTTTGAACAAGTTCAGGTTGCAAAGAGGTGACTGTTACAATGTTTAACATTATTCCAGATTATTTTGCACCAAGCAAAGTTTCAGCGCTTGATAAATGGCAATGCTTTTTTCCCTTCTGCTCCATTGTGCTGAGGGGCCGGCGTGCCTTGTATGTTTACTGGGGCTGGTTACTGTTATGAATGTTGCCTACAATGCTTACATAAAATACAGCCTTTTGCAACATGGTAAACAATACACTGCAGTGTCAGAAAATAAGCTCCAGGTGAAAGTAAAGTAAATAAGACAGAAATATATTACTATTGTATACAACAAATCATCAAAGTAATAATAATAATTCATTCTGTATTATAATGAAAAACTGGACGACAATTAATAATTGTTAGGTTATAATAATAATAATAATAATAATAAATAACAACTGAATTCCAAAAAGTTAGTGAGTTAGTAGGTTTTGCACACCCTGTTCATAAAAAAAAAAGTGTTTTGTAAAAATATATATGTAGGTAAATATGCTTTTTTTGTATCACTGTTGAAAAAACTGGAAAACATGCATTAATTATCTTGAACTAGAATTTTATTTCATTAAACATTTTGAATGTACTTGGCTAAAATGGCTGATAGGATGAATTTAAAATTATGATTTAATATCAATTTGATGTAATTTTTTAAGTAACATTTTCGGGGCTCTGGGTTGGTCAGTTGCAAGTTGGGCCTCAGAAAGTGTAAACCCGCCCCTGAAAATGACTTAAAGTGTATTAAAGATACACTTTTTATTAGTCGCATGTGTGTTCACTGGGAATCAAACCTATTACCTTGATATTGCTATACTGCAAAAAAAAAATCTGTATTTTTGTCTTACTTTCCCATATAGGCATCAGTTCATCCTTAACACACAATACATTTAACTGAAAAGCAGAATTGTGTAAGATATTAAGACTTGTTTTCAGAGAATGTATCTACTATAGGTTAAAGGTGCTGCTGTTTCCAAAACCCTGGACATCAAAGATACCTTTGAGACCGGCACCGAGCAGAAGAGCAGCATTAGTGCGTGTTCCCACGGTTGTCAAACACAACAGTAGTAAAACAGCACCCTCAGCTGAAAACTTTGATTCTGGCATGAAGCCTCAATGATCTGCTTCAACTACAACATTTTGGGAGCGTGCAAAAAGGCCGCAGCCCGCGGACATATTATATCATATTATATCAAGTGATATCTTTCAGGGAGTAGGACCATATTCTGCATACCATTCCATAAATAAAATAAAATAAATAAATCGCTTACAGCACCATTAAGTTTATTTTTCTTACACCACTGGCATTTTTTTTTTTTTTTCTTGTTTTAATATAAACCTCAATATATTTTGTTAGATTTATGCTTGAAACTAGATAAAAAATGTTTTAATGTTGCAAGAAAAATAAACTTGGCTCATTCGACTTAATGTATTTTATTTATACTTTATATTAAAGTCTTAATATCCTATGCACTTTTGCTTATCAATTAAATGTATCTTGTTTTAAAGATCTTTAGACATTTTTACTGGATAAGACAAAAATGCTTGCACAATTTTATATAACGTAGTGCTAATCTCTACTAGTTGAGTAACAGGAATTAAAAAAGTGATGAGCCAGTTTGATAGAAGCATAGCTGGTGACTCAGCCTCTCAGCCCATAAATCTAAGTGGATGAGTATCAAGTGGACTCTGCAGATCCTTCATGATTAGCATACAAATACTGTACAGACCAGGCTCTTCATGCTGACCCACTGGCCCTGTGAGCCTCAAATCCAAAAAAATTACTCAGACAAAATAAAACAAAAGGCCATGAGAAACAACTCGTTGCATAAACCACATGAAGCAATTCTAAGAAGAACAGGTCTTTACCTATCAGCATACAACTGTGACCAATAGTTGTGACCAATTGGTCAACTGTGTCCAATTGGTTTCCATGACTTTCACACCACTTTGTCACGTTAAAAGAATAGTTGACCGAAAAAATGCAAAGTCATCATTTATTCAACCTCCCTTTGTTCCACACTCGCATGCTGTTATTTTTTTCTGTGGAACACAAAAGTAGCAATGTGATCACACAGGAAATCGACATTTTGCTGCACGACACAGGTTTTTGTCAAGTGAGAACCAGAAAGTAATCATGTTCATATTAACAAAGGTGAGCGTGATTCTGAGGTTGTATTTTCCCTCAACATTACATACTCCAGTGACAGTCAGGTTTAGGGTTGGGGTTTGGGTTAGGGGGTAGAGTTAATAAAATATGCAATCCTGTTGAATATACGTATATCAAAATTTACAACAAAAAATACTACTTGCCTTTGGCACCACTCTGTGGACATTTCACCTGGTGCTGAAACTGGTGCTCACACATTCAAAAACACTTCCAGCTTCAGCCACTGGGGGCAGAGATTCGAATTTCGAATGTGGACTTTTTGGTGCTTTTATGGTGTTTATTGTAGTTTTTGGACATATGTGCTGCATTCGAAACCACGTACTGTCAGAGTATGTACTGTATTTGATGAAGGGCACACTTATCTGCCACCAAAACAGTACATTCTTTTAGGTATGCATGCGAGTAGTATGAATAGATTTCGGACATACTTCATCCGGGGATGTGGGCATTGACCCGTGACCCGAATATATGATGTAAGAACAAAAACCACGAAAATTATCTGCTCTGGTTTTGTTAAACAAGCACCATTTAGGCACAAGGAACAATAATCTTGGTATATGTAGCACTTACAGTTGAGAGGAGCTGCCTGACTCTTGGTTCACCACCATTCTTTTAAATCCAGCATTTTGAAAGTGACGATGCCTCAGCTCCCAAGGGAGTATGGGATCATTAAGTGTCCAGTCGATCGGCACTTCAGAATCTCGCTGGAAATAGTAGGTCATCTGGGTATTTCTCGCTTACTGCTTTATGAAAACTGTGGATTCGGACATACTACTCAATTAGCATACTGTATTTGGCATACTATATAGTAGAGAAGTCTGGATATTCGGACACAGCCACTGACATTCTTTGTATGGAAAGAGTTGTGCGAAGATTCTTCAAAATTTACTGTTGTGTTCCACTGAAAAAATAGCAGCATAAGGGGCTGGAATGACATGAGAGTGAGTAAATAATGACAGAATAAAAACTTTTGGGTGGACTAATCATGTAATGGACAGTCCCTCAAAGTGCCATACTAAAAAGTGGTGCAAGCTCAAAAGTCACCCACTGAGGAATTCAAACCTGCTTCCAGTTACCAGCACAGATCTTTAACCACTATGCTACAACGACCCCACAGAACTAAGCCCAGCATGCTGTTCCTTACGTTGAAGGCTAAACAAGAAAAATAAAAAAAAACACTCCACACGTATAAATATGTACGATGTGGCAAGGATTTTTGCAGAGATGAGAAGAATCTAAGAGTTGAAAATCAGTGCAGGTAGGGTGCATGATTACTTCATGTACTTTAGTGTGTCGGAGTGGGTGGGGTGCTATTGATCCTCTGTGTAGTCAGAGAAAATGGTCCACCCACCAATCATGCCTTTGAACAGCTCTATGGTCATGACCCAGTGTCTGGAGGAGAGCTGATTAACAGACACCGCCTTCACCCGGTGCAACAGTATCCCGAGAACAGGACTGAGAGGGACTTTCAATAGAAAGTCAGCACAAAGCGTACACATTAATTCAATCTGTGCTGAGAAAGACCAGCCTAGGACATAAAAGCCATTGCTCTGACAGGTGTAAAATCACAACATGACAGTGTTTCAAATTTGGGATTGACCAACAATTATCTGATAGCAAAAACCCTCTATGTTTCCTCGAAACTGCTGTAATTTATAACCTATAACTACACTAACAGCTGCCAAAGGTCAATGACTAATTTCTTTGCAAATGAGTAGTCTTTTTTGCTGCAAAGCAGCCCATTTAAACAGGGTTACCTCATTGCAACTTTCTTTAAATTTCCAAGGCAGTTTGGAAGCAACTTTGATGATAGATTTATGTTGACAGAGTGACAGACCCCTACAGTGCTTCTCATTAATTAATGAGTCATTTCCATTAATTAGTCAAAATAAAAACTGAGATTCATTTCAACATATGTAGATTATTCATGCGTTCCCTCTTTATGAATTAATATTGTTAATATTGCGTAACTCAGTCAGGGATGTAACCAAACACTGAAAACTGAATATAAACTTTTAAAGGGATAGGTCACAAAAAAAAAAAAACAACAACAACAAAAAAAATTTCATGCTGCACAGATCAAAACCCATATGACTAACTTTCTTCTGTGGAACACAAAAGGAGATGTTAGGCATGTTAGTCTCAGTCGCATTCACTTTCATTGCATTTTTTATCCATACAATGAATGTGAATGGTGACTGAGGATAACATTCTGCCTAACATCTCTTTTTGTGTTTCTTGAAGGAAAGAAAGTCACATAAATTTGGAACTACATGACTGAACTTACATTTTTCAGTGAATGATCCCTTTAAGAAGAGATTAAAACGCCATAATTGATCGACCATTAACCTTACAGTAATATTGGGGGTTGCAGCCCTGAAGTCAGTACTGTATATTTGAGAATGTGTGTCTATGGCCTAAATGTGTTGTGTCTGCTTTTAATTTTGTCTGTCGTTCTCTGTTAGATGGGTCATTTCTACTTTGCATGCAGAGCTGTGTTCTCTGATATACCTGCCCTGCATACGTAACAGCTTCTCTCATACACACTTATGACCAAGGGCGTAGATTTGACATGAACATTGGAGAGGTTGCAGTGTGAAGCACTTACATGTTTCCATTGATCATGGTATAAATATTGGGGGGGTTGTTATTACCCTGCCCCCCCCCCCCCCCCCCAGGGATTCTACGCCCCTGCTTATGACACAAACAGAAAGAGGTACAGAACTGCCATCCCATTTTCATGAATGAAGTAGTACCCTCAATCTAAGCCTGAATCGTCCAAATCTACAATGACATTGAGTTGACAAGGTCATTTTGATGACTTCTGTCTACTAGAATGACACTGCCAAAGTTTATCTTCTTGTAATGCAATCATAATTCATTCTTCAAAACCTATATAAACATTAAGGATGCAATGACTCACAGCATCCCAAAAGCACCAGGGGCTAGACAATAAGGTGAGAAAGTGAGCAGCTTGCTATCTTATGAATTATGACAGATATGGTACACATGGAAGCTAGACTGGCACTTGTAATGTAAGTACATGTAAAAAGTGAAAACATAGAACAGGATCTTTTCTACCCATATAGCGTGCTGTATTCGAATAACATGTTGGCTTAACAGTTTAATCGCATAGCCAAGACAAGATATGCATGTTCTACGGAGTCTAAATCCTTCTTTTGGTCACAAGACTCTCATAATGCATCGATCTGTGATCGATTAAGTCACACGTCAGCCAGGGCTAACTGACAGATCGAGTCGCAAGCATCGCCTGTATCGTGTGCACGAGCGGTGAAGGACGACTGTCAGTGCCTTGAGCAAGTCCGTTTATTAAATAAACACATATGAAACCAAGACACTGGAAAAGTTATGACCTGAATCAACATGTTTAATACTTAAATGTTCGTCCTACACCTGCACATAACATGTCCCACATGAGTTCTTTCAAAGCGCGATCACGGTTGACCTTTCCATAT
Organism: Myxocyprinus asiaticus; assembly: GCF_019703515.2. Taxonomy (NCBI): domain Eukaryota; kingdom Metazoa; phylum Chordata; class Actinopteri; order Cypriniformes; family Catostomidae; genus Myxocyprinus; species Myxocyprinus asiaticus. The sequence goes on along the minus strand of NC_059383.1, from coordinate 31,636,034 downwards.
AGCCAGGAACGAGTTAAAGATGATCCTCGAGCGCGTTTTGTAACTTCAGTGAGCGCACGTACGAATGCAGAGCTGAGCTGACGGGCTGCATGCGGTGTTTAGGGTAAAAATCGGCCACTCACCTAACTTTGGCTGCCACCGAAGAAATCGCATCATTTCTCAGATTCTTCCTTTTGGACACTGCAGTTCCCATGCTGGCATGGAAACGGCGCTTGCAAGAAAACAGCACATTCCAAATGTCAAAGCATTGGAGAAAACGCGTGAAAAATGATGGGAACAGGTAGTTTTTGCGCACTGGTGCTGCGTTCACATGAAAGTCTGTTTATGTCATAACGCACAGTCTGGAGGTGATGCAGAACAGAGGACGCCGCTGTCTCTCCTCTTCCCAGTGTCAACTAGTTAAAGAAAAATTACGCGCGTGTACATATCCCTCCCCTCCTCTTTCTCTCTCTTCATTGATAGAGAAAGAAAGGATGGCTTGAGGAGAGTGTTTATGGTAGTGGGAGGGTGTGGGCAGGGGCGTAGTTTCCAGGGGGGATCGGGGGAAGTAACCCCCAGGAAGTCCAGCGCGTCAGTATACGGAGCGACCACTACTCCAATTCCACCCACTCCTGTAGCAGGTCCTGCGCAAATGTCAGGTATAGGGAATGTGCACATGCAGATGTGCAGAAATACCAACGTTTTTCAGGAGGACGAGAATGCAAGTCAATAACCATAATGTTTGAAGAATATGAAGAATATCAACATATGCTTCAATTTTAACTGTGCATAGCCCACTGTCTAGAGCAATATTATGAAAAATATTTATTATTATTTATAATTATAACATTTAATATTAAATAACAATATAATCTATCTATCTATCATCTATCTATCTATCTATCTTTGATCTATCCACTGTGACAAAATCCATCCATCCATCCATCTGGTAACAAAATTCATCCATCCATTCATCCATAAACAAAATCCATCCATCTGGTAACAAAATCCATCCATTCATCCATCCTGTAACAAAATCAATCCATCCATCCATACTGCAACAAAATCCATCCATCCATTCATTCATCCTGTAACAAAATCCATCCATCCATCCATCAACAAAATCCATCCATCCATCCATTCATTCATCCATCCATCCCATACAGTAACAAAATCCATCCATCCATTTGGTAACAAAACCCATCCATCAAATTCATCCAACCTGTAACAAAATCCATCCATCGGTCCATCCAGTAACAAAATCCATCCATCCATCAACAAAATCCATCCATTCATCCATCCTGTAACAAAATCCATCCATCCATCCATCCAGTAACAAAATCCATCCATCCATCTGGTAACAAAACCCATCCATCCATCCATCCATCCATCCATCCAGAAACAAAATCCATCCATTTATCCATCCTGTAACAAAATCCATCCATCCATCCAGAAACAAAATCCATCCATCCATCCATATATCTGGTTACAAAGTCCATCCATCCATCCATCCAGTGACAAGATCCATCCATCCATCCATCCATCCATCCAGAAACAAAATTCATCCAACCATCCATATTGTAAAAAAATCAAGTCATCCATCCATCCAGAAACAAAATCCATCCATTCATCCATCCTGTAACAAATTCCATCCATCCATCAATCAATTCATACTGTACCAGAATCTATCCATCCATCCTGTAACAAAATCAATCCATCCATCCATACTGTAACAAAATCCATCCATCCATCCATCCAGTAACAAAATCCATCCATCCATCCATCAACAAAATCCATCCATTCATCCACCCTGTAACAAAATCCATCCATCCATCCATCCAGAAACAAAATCCATCCATTCATCCATCCTGTAACAAAATCCATCCATCCATCCATACTGTAACAAAATCCATCCATCCATCCATCCAGTAACAAAATCCATCCATCCATCCATCCATCAACAAAATCCATCCATCCATCTGGTAACAAAACCCATCCATCCATCCATCCATCCATCCAGAAACAAAATCCATCCATTCATCCATCCTGTAACAAAATCCATCCATCCATACTGTAACAAAATCCATCCATCCATCCATATACAGTGGTGTGAAAAAGTGTTTGCCCCCTTCCTGATTTCCTATTTTTTGCATGTTTGTCACACTTAAATGTTTCAGATCATCAAACAAGTTTAAATGTTAGTCAAAGATAACACAAGTAAACACAAAATGCAGTTTTTAAATGAAGGTTGTTATTATTAAGGGAAAACAAAATCCAAACCTACATGGCCCTGTGTGAAAAAGTGTTTGCCCCACCTGTTAAAACATAACTTAACTGTGGTTTATCACACCTGAGTTCAATTTCTCTAGCCACACCCAGGCCTGATTACTGCCACACCTGTTCTCAATCAAGAAATCACTTAAATAGGATCTGCCTGACAAAGTGAAGTAGACCAAAAGATCTTCAAAAGCTAGACATCATGCCGAGATCCAAAGAAATTCAGGAACAAATGAGAAAGAAAGTAACTGAGATCTATCAGTCTGGAAAAGGTTATAAAGCCATTTCTAAAGCTTTGGGACTCCAGAGAACCACAGTGAGAGCCATTATCCACAAATGGCGGAAACATGGAACAGTGGTGAACCTTCCCAGGAGTGGCCGGCCGACCAAAATTACCCCAAGAGCGCAGCGACGACTCATCCAAGAGGTCACAAAAGACCCCACAACAACATCCAAAGAACTGCAGGCCTCACTTGCCTCAGTTAAGGTCAGTGTTCATAACTCCACAATAAGAAAGAGACTGGGCAAAAATGGCCTGCATGGCAGAGTTCCAAGACGAAAACCACTGCTGAGCAAAAAGAACATTAAGGCTTGTCTCATTTTTGCCAGAAAACATCTTGATGATCCCCAAGACTTTTGGGAAAATACTCTGTGGACTGACGAGACAAAAGTTGAACTTTTTGGAAGGTGTGTGTCCCATTACATCTGGCGTAAAAGTAACACCGCATTTCAGAAAAAAAAACATCATACCAACAGTAAAATATGCTGGTGGTAGTGTGATGGTCTGGGGCTGTTTTGCTGCTTCAGGGCCTGGAAGACTTGCTGTGATAAATGGAACCATGAATTCTGCTGTCTACCAAAAAATCCTGAAGGAGAATGTCCGGCCATCTGTTCGTGACCTCAAGCTGAAGCGAACTTGGGTTCTGCAGCAGGACAATGATCCAAAACACACCAGCAAGTCCACCTCTGAATGGCTGAAGAAAAACAAAATGAAGACTTTGGAGTGGCCTAGTCAAAGTCCTGACCTGAATCCTATTGAGATGCTGTGGCATGACCTTAAAAAGGCAGTTCATGCTCAAAAACCCTCCAATGTGGCTGAATTACAACAATTCTGCAAAGATGAGTGGGCCAAAATTCCTCCACAGCGCTGTAAAAGACTCATTGCAAGTTATCGCAAACGCTTAATTGCAGTTGTTGCTGCTAAGGGTGGCCCAACCAGTTATTAGGTTTAGGGGGCAATCATTTTTTCACACAGGGCCATGTAGGTTTGGATTTTGTTTTCCCTTAATAATAACAACCTTCATTTAAAAACTGCATTTTGTGTTTACTTGTGTTATCTTTGACTAACATTTAAACTTGTTTGATGATCTGAAACATTTAAGTGTGACAAATATGCAAAAAAATAAGAAATCAGGAAGGGGGCAAACACTTTTTCACACCACTGTATCTGGTTACAAAGTCCATCCATCCATCCAGTGACAAAATCTATCCATCCATCCATACTGTAAAAAAATCAATTCATCCATCCATCCATCCAGAAACCAAATCCATCCATTCATCCATCCTGTAACAAATTCCATCCATCCATCAATCAATCCATACTGTAACAGAATCTATCCATCCATCCATCCTGTAACAAAATCCATCCATCCATCCATATATCCACCCAGTAACAAAATCTATCCATCCATCAACAAAATATATCCATCCATCCACCCATCCATCTATACTGTCAGAAAATATCCATACATCCATCCTGTTACAAAATCCCTCCATCCCTCCACACATCCATCTATCCATCCAGTAACAAAATCTATCTATCCATCCATCCATCCATCCATCCATCCAGTAACAAAATCTATCCATCCACCCATCCATCCTGTCACAAAATCCATACATCCATCCTGTTACAAAATCCCTCCATCCCTCCACCCATCCATCCCTCCATCCATACTGTCACAAAATCCATACATCCATCCATCCACCCAGTACAAAATCTATCCACCCATCCATACATACATACTGTCACAAAATTCATCAATCCAACCTGTTACAAAATCCCTCCATCACTCCATTCATCACTCCATCCATCCATCCAAAATCCTCACATCACATACACACATTTGCACTTTTTTTTAGTGTTTCAAACACTCATTTGGAATGCACTCTCACACATACAGGTGCATCTCAATAAATTAGAATGTCGTGGAAAAGTTCATTTATTTCAGTAATTCAACTCAAATTGTGAAACTCGTGTATTAAATAAATTCAATGCACACAGACTGAAGTAGTTTAAGTCTTTGGTTCTTTTAATTGTGATGATTTTGGCTCACATTTAACAAAAACCCACCAATTCACTATCTCAAAAAATTAGAATACATCATAAGACCAATAAAAAAAACATTTTTAGTGAATTGTTGGCCATCTGGAAAGTATGTTCATTTACTGTATATGTACTCAATACTTGGTAGGGGCTCCTATTGCTTTAATTACTGCCTCAATTTGGCGTGGCATGGAGGTGATCAGTTTGTGGCACTGCTGAGGTGGTATGGAAGCCCAGGTTTCTTTGACAGTGGCCTTCAGCTCATCTGCATTTTTTGGTCTCTTGTTTCTCATTTTCCTCTTGATAATACCCCATAGATTCTCTATGGGGTTCAGGTCTGGTGAGTTTGCTGGCCAGTCAAGCACACCAACACCATGGTCATTTAACCAACTTTTGGTGCTTTTGGCAGTGTGGGCAGGTGCCAAATCCTGCTGGAAAATGAAATCAGCATCTTTAAAAAGCTGGTCAACAGAAGGAAGCATGAAGTGCTCCAAAATTTCTTGGTAAACGGGTGCAGTGACTTTGGTTTTCAAAGAACACAATGGACCAACACCAGCAGATGACATTGCACCCCAAATCATCACAGACTGTGGAAACTTAACACTGGACTTCAGCAACTTGGGCTATGAGCTTCTCCACCCTTCCTCCAGACTCTAGGACCTTGGTTTCCAAATTAAATACAAAACTTGCTCTCATCTGAAAAGAGGACTTTGGAACACTGGGCAACAGTCCAGTTCTTCTTCTCCTTAGCCCAGGTAAGACTCCTCTGACGTTGTCTGTGGTTCAGGAGTGGCTTAACAAGAGGAATATGACAACTGTTGCCAAATTCCTTGACATGTCTGTGTGTGGTGGCTCTTGATGCCTTGACCCCAGACTCAGTCCATTCCTTGTGAAGTTCACCCAAATTCTTGAATCGATTTGCTTGACAATCATAAGGCTGCGGTTCTCTTGGTTGGTTGTGCATCTTTTTCTTCCACACTTTTTCCTTCCACTTAACTTTCTGTTAACATGCTTGGATACAGCACTCTGTGAACAGCCAGCTTCTTTGGCAATGAATGTTTGTGGCTTACCCTCCTTGTGAAGGGTGTCAGTGATTGTCTTCTGGACAACTGTCAGATCAGCAGTCTTCCCCATGATTGTGTAGCCTAGTGAACCAAACTGAGAGACCATTTTGAAAGCTCAGGAAACCTTTGCAGGTGTTTTGAGTTGATTAGCTTATTGGCATGTCACCATATTCTAATTTTTTGAGATAGTGAATTGGTGGGTTTTTGTTAAAGGTGAGCCAAAATCATCACAATTAAAAGAACCAAAGACTTAAACTACTTCAGTCTGTGTGCATTGAATTTATTTAATACACGAGTTTCACAATTTGAGTTGAATTACTGAAATAAATGAACTTTTCCACGACATTCTAATTTATTGAGATGCACCTGTATACGTCTGGAGTACAGCAGAGTGGCCTCTGTCAATTACAGCATGTTAACTGTCTGCTATTCCCTCACTGAAGCAGACAGATAACAGACAACAGTCCCTCTGCTGTAAGAATGATAGACAAACAAGCACAGACAGAGAGGGCTTTTGTGTATCAGCTAGTAAAACACCCAAAAACAGAATACGTCAGTGACACTATGTGCTCAGGTTTGTGACCCCTTCAAACAACATGACTGTTTTTTTTACCTTTATTCTGCATTTTTTGGTTCTTTACCAAGAAAACACATAGGCCACACACTTGTATTTGTGTCAGGGAGATAGATGGAAAGGAGTGAGGAACGATATACAATACAGGGTTTCTGGGTTTGTCTGTAGCGATTCTAGCGAATGCCATTTTTATGAAAATAATCCGAGGTAGCCCTGGGCTGTAAGTGTGCATGGTGGGACTGCAGATGAAGAACAGCAGGAATAATAGAATGACAAAATGCCATTTCTCTAACACAGCCCAAAGGGCCGCACTATGTATAGCATGTACTGGCAATTAAGTCGATAAAAATGGTTAATTATCCCCACAGTCTGATGTGGATGTTCATATCATGAGCAGTTCAATGTAACAGACTAATTATTAAAATATTTTATAAAGAACATTTCCCCACATTCCCCCTCACCTCTGCATTATTGGATATCTTTCTGATATTTTCCCAACCTACCAAAACATCTGATTTATTACTGGCAACACCATGACAATTTACAATGTCTATACTGACAAACTGTTTTAAGTTAAAGACAAGGAATAACTCACCCAAAATCTCACCATTCTGTCTCACCATCATGTCGTTCCAAACCCAATCTGGTCTCATAGAATTATTTTACTATACCTACATACATTTAACAAAATGATTTTACGTGCCTCTTTATACAGTATGTGTCATGGCACTTTCCTGGTGAAATAAACACTAGAGCGCTACAAAAACGACTTTTATTTTATATTACCAGTAAAAGAGCAGATTATCAGTTCATAAACACTTAATTTTTGCACAGTTCCTCACACAATACTATCTTTTGGCATGTACATATTTTAACTGCATGACTTGTAATGCAATACATTTTAACATTTTTATTACATAATTACATTTACAAGCTTATTCGAGTGTGATCAAGTTGCGCAGTAGCTCAAAAGATAGAGCTTTGCTTTTGCAAAGTGAAACACTAGGATACCAAGTAAGCCAAAAGTGTCAAAGAAGCAACATAAAGTGATGTGATTGCTTTAGCAATTGCATTTTTCATGTCAAATTTGCTTTTATGATACCATCAGTTAGGTTTATCTTTAAGGTTTAGAGTAGGGAGGGAGCCTTTGTTGATTTAAATCATAATAGAGCATTAACCTTAAAAAACTAATCTGTTTGGGAGAACATTTAACTCGCTTTTAGCGCCACACATTGGAAATTTCACTTCACTGACACAATATGTCTAAGGAACCACTGTCACTAATTTTCCTCAAAAAAAGCTGTCCATGCCCATTGCTGTCTTTCATCTGTGGAACACAAAAAATAAACATTCCATCTTTTCCAACAAATGCAGTGACCAGGAGTTAAATAATATTGAAGCAATATGTTCTTGGCAGAATGTTTGGTGTCATCCTCATTGTGCTGTAGACAAAGTTCTCTTTCTCTCTCTGTATTTGTCTCTCATACACACACCTGACTGATTTCTGGAGGGGAGAGCTGCTGATCCCATCACTCAGTTTTCATTGTTTTGCCAATTCACCAGCAGTCCAACACAAACAACCCAGCAAGGTCAGCCAAAAAACTGGCACTCCATTACTCCAGTGGTTCATATAGTCCACCAGAACTGCTCATTGTGTTTGTGCATTAAAAACAGCTTATAATGACATCATAATAATGAAATCTCATAAACTCCCACTGCAAGAAGAGTAATCCTCCAAATCTGTTGAGCTAATTGCAACAGAGTCTAAGGAGTCTATCTTTGCTACTTAGCATAGTTTAAAACTTAATTTGAATAATGCAACAATTGCTAATTATAATACAACAGGCAAGTGATCTTATTCATTTTGTCACAGTCTTGGTTTCAGCCAATGTCTTGGGGAAATAATGGTTTCCACGGTATTGTGATGTGGTTGCTAAGGTGTTCTGAGTGTTTTTTTGGGTTGTTACTTACTGGCCCAAGTCATTTTATCTTCCACCAGGCAAAAAGTCTGCTTTAGCCTTACAAGCAATAAGTTGTAGGAGATACTATTGGCCTACAGTAGTTTGGAGAGATTCTGAACCACAGAAAATTCTGGGCAATGATGGAGGTCTGTTTACATCGCTCTAGACATGACATTAACCCCCAACGTGGGGGTTAATTTATTCCATGTAATGACGTGGAATAAATTATACTAAATATAAAGCCAGCAAAGTAGTTTGGGCATGTAAAAACCTCTTATAATATGTTATAACATTGTTACAAAACATCATTGACTTACAGTAAAGAAGGTGATTCTTTCGTGACAGGAAAAGTCACACATATCATCCTCCTCCTACAGACGACACCACTGTGAGTAGGCAGTGGTGTTGATTTATTTAGAAACACAGGATGTCCACATCATTAAACAAGTAATTAAAGTGCATCTCCGATTACCTTTTGAGTCATATGCACACCCCCAGACTCCCCACCTCTCCTCTGAAACCTGCCACTACAGACCCTCTTTAGTCACAAAGGTATGATGGTAACGGAAGAAGCACCTGATGTGACAACATCACGGCTTTGCAAAAATTGTCGCTGGACAATAATACTGTAGCACATTTGTTATACATGGGAAAGGGATGTTCGATTTTAGTTTTGTTTTTTCACCTTATTAAGAACTTTTTGTGTGTGACTGAGGCCCTGATAATGTCATTATATAGAGTGAGGTGCAAAGGTCTGAGACCACTACTATTTAGCATTTATTTTTCACATTTAACACAAAAAATTTTATTGCAATGATCAGCATAACAATTTAATTAAATTGACAAATGAATCGGTCCCCGTCTCCACCACCACCTGGCTGTTTGTGAGTGGCTATGGGAATAAAAATTATTTTCTCTTAAAATTTGTTTGCATTTATTTTGAATGTAGTAAGTAACTTGTTTAATCTAAATCGATTGTTTGCATATTGAATATATTTAATATGTCAAATGTTGCTATGTACTAGATGTGGACCAATAATTTAAGCAGTAAGACTGATATTGCATGACACTGCAAAATATTGCATGGCTGAAGAGTTTTCATTTTTATGTGCCACATTTCTCAGGTTTTAAGTGTTAAATATATGAGGATGTACATTCATCAACCTGTTGTTTTTTTTTTCGATAGTTAGGGTTAGGAAAAAAGTTTCATACAATATATTTCTTCACTGTAAACCATAGATATCCCTTTATAATAACTTTTATTAACATAAACATTATTAGATTGTATAATGCTTAACATATTATTTAAACTCCAGCACTTCCCATATCCACCTCTAAAAACTACTGTTCTATAGAACCAGGAAGCACAGTTGCCTGCTATTTGAGGTCACTGTAATTTCATCTATGTTAAAGTATATCCCCAAAACCCAAGTCATATAGACTTGGTTTGGAACAACATGAGGGTGAGTAAATAATTACAGCATTTTCACTTTTTCACTTTTGGGTTAACAAGTCAACTTGTAGCACTTTAACAATGTTAACATTTCCGTGTAACATGGTCAATGACACAGACTTGCTTAGATTTGATTAGTGACATAGAAATAGTGCAGAATTGAAAATATTTCTTGTTCATTGTACATCATAAAGTTCCTTTGTATTAAATGGTAAAACATCCTAAAACTTTGTTTATATCCAGGGTTTAAATGAGAAAATAAAAAAATCAAGATTTTGGACCCCACTATAGGTATAAGTATTTTGTGAAATTAACAGCCTTCACTCTGCATATTTCTCCCAACATCCTAAACATTTTTTTTTTTTTTTTTACAGCTTATCAACTAATTACATTCTAACCTGTGCACCAAAGAAAGCCAAAATCAAAAACACACTCTTGGTTTTTTTTTTTAATTTCTTTTTCAAGCATAATAAACCAGTCACAGTTCAGCTAGCTTTACCTCATAGCTTGTAACATCTCTATGCTCTTTCGCTAAGGAAAGACTCAGACAGAGTGCTAAAACCAAAGAACCCTTCAGACAAAAGTACAATGACTGCTGGAGAGAAGGTCAAACTCTCACATTCACTAAACATCATCAGGCTTACTCAGGCTCAGTAGCGGTTTTAACCACCAAGCAAACCATGCAATTGCGTGGGGCCCCGGACGTCAGGGGGGCCCCCACCCCAGTAGGAAAGCTCCGCAAAAAAATGCTTGAGGGGTGACATGTCGTTCTGGGTACATGCGCGAATACGCTGTTGTCAGCGCTCTTAGAGCGGTTCATGTTAGAAGCCGTTGGGGTCGGTACAGGTGAGATTTTTTAAGTAGGGTTCAGGTTTGTAATTTATGAAAAAATATATAGGCCTTCCAAAATTGTTTCACGCATATGCTCTCACTCACAGATAGGCGCAAACAGATGAGTTAGGGGCTGTTCACACCGAATGTGTTTATGCCTGCATTTGCTCTGTTTTGCCATTGTTTTCCTGTATAAACGCGCTGGATGAACGTCCATACCTGCTGCACCGCATCTCGCTGTTTCTTCAGTGTCTCACGGAGGACTGGCACATTTTTAGACACTGTGTCAAGTTAATAAGAGCTTCAGGCTTCAAAAATGCATGCAGAGACACCTGCGTTCTGTTTCAGTCGTTGCACTGTGTCTAGATTTTTTTTTTTAGCACAGGTGTCACAAAGATTTAACGTTCTGAACAAGTTCAGGTTGCAAAGAGGGGACTGTTACAATTATTCCAGATTGTTCTGCAACAAGCAAATTTCAATGTTTTTTCCTTCTACTCTAGTGTGCTGAGGGGCCACCGTGCTTTGTATGTACATAGATTTATGTAGGTAAATATTGCTTTTTTTTTTATTACTGTATTGTGGAAAAACTGGAAAACATGCATTAATTATCTTGAACTAGATTTTTATTTCATTCAACATTTTGAATGTACTTGGCTAAAATGGTTGATAGGATGAATTTAAAATAGTCATTAGTCACTAAATATTCATTCTCATTCTCAGTGGACACAGGGTGCATCTGCTGAGCTTGATTTGACTTTGTTGATGTGGCTTCATTTAGGCTTTCATTCACATTGCATTAATTTAAATGGTCTGCATGGACATTAAATTGAAGCCCAAAACCCAGCCCATAACTGAAACTTTTAGCCTCAGTCGCCATTCACTTTCGTTGAATGGAAAGATGCAGCAATGAAAGTGAATGTGACTGAGGCTAACATTCTGCCTTTTGTATTCCATGGAAGAAAGAAAGTAATGTAGTTTTGGAACATGAGGGTGAATAAATGATGACAGAAATAATTGTCATTTTGGGTCAACTAACCCTTTGATTAGAAGGATCCACATTCATGGCCAAGTAGTAGTATTTAAGTTTTCACAAGCACAATAGTCAATCATGCTACAGACCCACAGGTCAAACGTTCATTAACGATCATGCCAAGCATTTTGTTGCTTATGGCCTCTTTTGATCAACGCAATGTCGTCTCTGCTGCAGCGGCAGGACAGATGTCGTTAGTGCCTGCTGGACCAGAGAAAGGGAGCCCTTGCATCATATGTGAGTCCCATGCCTATCAGCTCCTTGTTTCACCTTGGCACATACCGCAATAACTGAGCACTGTAGAAGAGTGACAGGCAATGGCATAATGTGTGTGTGTGATTCACATGTGATTACATGCGCTGGCCATTGCCTGCATCTCCCCCTGACGTGAGGTTCTAGAAGAATGATGCATGGTGTGTGGAGATTATTGTTTTACACTCTCTCACCCCTGCCTGCTGTTGGCTGCATCCACATGGGCTGATTCCTACGGGGGAGGGAGGAAGACGGGAACAAACAGCTGCATGGTAGAGGAGAGAGAGAACAACAGAGTCGAGGTAAGGAGAGGTGGATGTGTAAAGGTATGTGAGATACAGATGGAGACAGGGAGAGATGAGAACTGGAGGAAATGTGACTGCTAGTAATCACATTTTTTTGTATTTTGTTGCATAAAGCATTTATGAATCATGTTTTCTCTGCTTCGAGAATTGTCAGGTTAAAACATACCCACCTTCAGTCTTTTCAAGTCAACTCAAATCAAATTCTTTCATTATTTACTCACCTTATAATGTCCCTCTAAACTGTAAATGACTTTCTTTCTTCCATGCACAAAAGTCTTCACAGGGTTTATAAGTGAATAGTGACTCAAATAAACTCTGTGAAGACTTCTTAAAAACACATGTTCTTGGTGTTATTGTGAACGGTTCATTTGTGCACATTATTCCAAAGAAAATGTTTTTATCTTCATAATCTTTCAACAAAATTAATATACTAAGAAAAAGAATTTTTGCTGCTTCTTCAATTTAATTAATTAAAATGAACTAAAGCAACATAATTCTAGAATATTTTAGCATAACTTGATTTCATTGCATTATATCCATTTTAATTTGTGAAATGTAAGTTCTCTTAATACATTTGAGTTTGGACTACATGAATACTTTTTGTGGTGTTAATGTTGCATTGATTCAACTGGGCAGGGGATTTCTAGTTCCTATCACACTTTGCATGGGACTCGATAGTGAGAGTAAATGTTAAAATGAAGTGTTACTTTATGTGTTTTCATGCCAGATGATTATAAAAGGTACTCGTACGTTTTTAATGTTTTGTTATGTTGAGATTTAGAAGAGCTTCTCTTCTATTTGGCGGTTAACATTATGGTGAAGAGTAGAACTTGAGCTTAGAATGAGGACGGGTATGTGGCACATACTTTCATTTTTGAGCAATTGCAGTGCTTCCCACCACCATGTATTTAGCATACTATTGTGCATTATCACTAGCCAGTATATAGAAATAAATGAGTTAGAAGTAAATGAGTTACTAGTTTGACATGTCTAATTTTGATGTGTTTACCCAGTTCAATTAGGTTCCCTCTACAGGATATATTTGATTTGAGATTATATAGTTTTTTTTAAGTTAAGAAAACTAATTTCAAACATGTGGAACCAGTACACAATTGAATCAAGTTAAGCCAAAGATTTTATTTTTTTTTAGTGTTACTTGTGTCACCTCTAAAAACTACTTTCATTTTTGACTGATGTCACCAACCCCTCTCCTCCAGCCACCTTACGTAGAGACCACTTTTCATGATCTGATCCTGATCATTTCTCGCTTGACTTTATTTTTCTTTTATCACATTGACTATTTTACACAGCGCGATTATTTGCACTCAAATAGTCTGGTGAAAACACTCAAATTATAAGATAAACTGCATACTCAAGTGTTGCTTCAATGGCATGGTGTGTAAAGACACTGTGGATGTGTTTTTCTCGTACGGATGACCCAGGTTTGATTCCCACTTTTGCCCCAGTTTTCCCCATCCTGTTTCCTGTCCCCACTCTTAATATTTCCTTTCATACTACTTATAATTAATACAATTTATATAAAGGTTGATTTCCACGCAGTGATTTGGTCACTGTGAAGGTCGGGGAGTCGAGAGGAAGGTTTCATCCGGGTAAAATTAACCATGGTGTTACTACAGTAATATAGTGTTAATATAATAACCATGTTTTAATTTTGTGGATCTGATCTGACTCTGAAACATATCTCATTATGGAAGTAAATTGGCTTCGATTGGCTTTCTATGATTTTAAATTTAAATTTTATGGAGCTTAAAAGCGCCATAAAAAACAACAACAACAAAAAAACGTCAGATGGCTACTTCCTGTCAAAGTGGGATGTTTTTGGCCCAAATAAGCAGTAATATGGTCCAGACTTTATGCAAGTAGTCAAAAGTCATGCTATGCACGGCTAACGCAAAACATTATCCATAAAAAAAGTGATTTTTTCAAGGTGCTTTATAAAATAAATTCTAAAGCTGTTTTATAAGTCTAGACAGAGAGCATCTAGAGTTGATTTTCTGTCTTGTGGTTTGACCTTATGCCTCCACCTGTCCTTTATTATTTTCTCCCTTTCTCTAATTCCTCTCCAGTCACTATCTCCCTCATCTTGAGTGGTTTTACAGTTTCCTAGCAGAGTGCTGGAAAAGGCCAGTGCTCATTTGTCTAAATATGACTTTGTGAGTTGAGGCAGGACAGGGAGATGGTCTCACTGAGTGAATGAAATCCTGGCAGCTCTCCCGTATTTGCTGACAGATGAATTATTGAGCTCTGTTTACCCAAACGAGAAACCGTGGTGTGCTCATTCAAGCTGGAGAGGAACTCTGTCTCTGCTGAGGCAAAAACATAGCTGGGTTCACTCTGATACCCGCACTAATGATGTTATCAAGGCTTTTTCATGCTTGCCATGCCATTTCACACATGTATGGATATGATAAACACTAACAAACACACCCACAGACAGTGTTATTATAGAACTGAAAACAAACAGAAAGAAAATGAAAAGATTTTTTTTTTTAATAACTGAAATAAAAGCTAACATTATTGAAAAAATTTTTTTAAATAAACTAAAATACCTCTCCAGAGCTAACTAAAATACAATAAAATGACCATTAATTCAATAATTAATAAATTAATTTCAAATAGTGAAAAAAAAACAAATAATAACTTAAATTAAATATTTAAAGTTACACTATGTAACTTTTTTGTTGTTGTTAAAAACAACAAAATGTTATTAATGAGAGAGTGCAACAAAAATCCATCTTCCAAACCATGTCTTTACCCAAATACACTTTGATAAACCTTTAATAATGATTTATATTTTAGAGCTGTCGGGACGGATTTCGCAGGAAATTGCATACATATGTAATTCGCCCATGCGTGTTGACGTCATATCCATACACAGAGAAAATAAGCTCTGGCTACTGTAGCGCGTGTGTGGGAGTAGCTGAAGCTGCAAGTTTGTTGTCACAATGAACGAGAAAAATTGACCATGGATCATTCAAAACAGTAAACCTCCGGGGAATCACCGGTTGTAAAAACAAAGAAACCCCGAAGAGAGCAGAGTCTACAAGCAAAAAGGGAAAGCGACAGAGTCCACAATAAAACCTGAATCAACATCGGCTTGGCTTTTCAGAGGATTTAAGAGTGACACAAAGATGGCTTTTTTCTTACTCAACAGATAAGATATTTTATTGACATGGTTTATGTACACGTCTGTGTGTGTGTAGTGAAATACAATAATTATACTGTAATCGGTGCAGAACTTTTCACTTGCTAGCACACGTGTGTATTTTTCTTTATAACGGCAATCATTTATATAAATAAATCCTTTAGTCCTAGGCTTGCCAAGGACATGTGAGTCTTGAAATGATGTTGACCACTGGTTGGTACAATGACGATCTATAAATCTATCTATTTGGCCAGAATATCCTGCCGTTATAAAAACTGTACAACGTTTACCTTATCAGACTAGCAATCATTATGTCTAATGTTAACGTACGTACGTTGCCTAACTTTTGTAATGTAATTTATTTCAAAACATCAATGTTTCCAATAAGTCAAAACAACAGCATAAGATATGGCACTTGCTTGCTCAGATGACATGTTTTCGGATATCAGTCTTTTCCTTTCTTTTGTTATTTATTTGTCCATTCACTCTGATAAGATGTCCTGTATCCTTGTGTATACGGTGCCTCGAACCACATTCACCCACGCAGAGGAGCAGAGGCGAAGCACAACTTACCTCATTACCAAAACAATGTTCTTCTGTAAGACACATGCAGTTTTATATTTAACCGCTAGAGGGCCAAAAGTTACATAGTGTAGCTTTAAGATATACAGTAGCCTGTTTTATAAAATTCTAAACCTTTACAACTCCTCTTCATTAAACATGAAAATACCACTATATAGCAGTAGCATTACAATGATATCAGTTAACACATGAATCGATTAATAAATATGGCAGCCTTAAATACTTAAATATAAGTATTAACTAAAATATATATATATATATATATATATATATATATATATATATATATATATATATTTGTCGCAGATCTCTAGCTGTCTTTGTTAAGAAGGAAGCGAGGGCCGGGTAAAAGTTCAATGCAAGTCTTTTATTTGTAATACTTTTCAGTAGGGATGTGCCCGAAGCCAAATGGCTTATTCAGAAAGGCATGGATAATGACTTCAGAATGAATAACGGATTAATCTGAATAATATAAAAAATATTCGTTTGACTGATTATCCAAAAAGCACAAGGATGAAGCAACATTTTCATATCCAAAATTACAACGAATTTATGAATCTGTGCAGACAATATTTCTAAAGTGTAAACCTTATGAAAGAAAATGTGCACGGTGTGATTTCAGATCAGATGGCTGCGGTCTCGACTCTGTTTGCAGTCTCTGTTAATTGTGCGTGTCTGGAGCTTATCAAGTGTAGCATTAAGATACAACATCATATACATTTTCCACTTCTTGAAATGTGTATGTAAATGTATCACACAATTCACATGTGATTCTCATGTATTTATTTATAGCCTAAACCTGAGCACGATGCTAAATTCCTGACCTGAAGTGATGATTTCACGTTGGAGCTCATCTAGCCATCTCTTAAAGCTGAAAACATTTATATTCACATCAGTGATTAAGGTTATTAACTGGTTATGACTTTATTCCGAAAAAAGTTAAAATGCTCCATAAAGTATTCATCTATTAGGAAAACCCTCCTTATGTAAAACGAAGAAACTGAAACATGCTTTTCTTCTTCTTTAAATTGTGCTAAATTTGAAAATGTTATGTGTTCTTGAACTCTGGTAAGGCACTAACATTATTATTATTATTATTATTGTTATTATTATTATTATTTAACTAAATAATGATGTCCTATCATAAAACTTCCTGATAGACTTATGGGACTTTCACGTGTTTGTAGGCTATATTGATTTTATTTTAATTTCTTTTAATGTTTGAATTTGTATTTATTATTCATTGCAAATATTATTCACATTTTGCTTTAAACCCCTTGCCTCCAGAATAATGTTGTTATACATGCACAGACAAACAAAAACTCTGTTTCATGCAGATATTAAAGAGCACCTATTATGGTTTTTCAAATGTTACCTTTCATGTAGTGTGTTATATAGCTGTTTGTGAATGTAAAAAAGTCTGCAAAGTTTCAAAAATCAAAGTGCACGACAAATGGAGTTATTGATTCCCAAAAGAAAGAACCGATTCTGAACACCTGAAACGAGTCGTTAGTAATTCCAGACTTACTTCCTGTACTAACCTACGTAATTTGGTATCAAAAACCCGCCTCTGGTCTTCATTGGTTGCTCGCGAACAGCTTTGACCCGCCCTCAAACACTACACTAAGCGGTAGACCAATCACAACAGCCTGGGACATCTGACCAATCAGAGCAGTGTAGGCTCTCTGAAAGGAGGAGTTTAGAATGAATCCTTTAGAATGGATCATTGAACGAGTCGTTTATGACAATGAGAAAAAAAAAGTAATGCTGCAATTTAAATAATGAGCAAATTAAAGTGTTTTTTGACCTTGGATGCATGTATATTATATGAGACCTTTAAAACAAAATTAGGCTAGTTTAAAAACCATAATGGGTGCTCTTTAATATCTGAATACCAGGAGAAACCACAACATATTCCACAGTTAATATAGCCTGCAAATTCAGCTTCATTTGTTAAGAAAAAAATAATAATTATATATTATTATTATTAATTAAATAATATGCGTCAGGAATTGGTGTAATCCAAACAGTGTGGAAAATGGGACATGGGAGTTAAGGGGATCTGCCAATATCCCTTCGTTTAAATTCAGTGTCGAATAAAAGCCTAAAGATCGAGCAGCTCATCAATCCGAGGCATCTGGTACGCATCAAATTTAGACACCGCACTGACTTTTCTATAATCCACAAAGGAACGGACCGCACTGTCGCTCTTCGGAACCAAAACCACCGGGCTGTCCCAGTCACTGTGGGATTCTTCTATTTCCCCCATATCCAGCATGGCCTTTCATTCTTCCCGAACCACTTTTTTTTTGTGCTCAGGTAATCAGTAGGGACGACTATGTACCACTACCCCTAGGGTCTTCTCGATATGGTGCTCAATGAGATTCGTATGACTGGAAAGAGGCGAGAACACGTCGAAGAATTCTCCTTGCCATCTGGCAACCTCCGTGACTTGAGATGGTGAGAGGTGGTCTCCACAAGTGACTGGGGTGACTTGATCAGTGGCTTTTAAGTTCACCTCCGGCCCGGGCTCCTCCCTTTCCAGAACCACCATCGCCAAAGTCACGTTTTAGGAGGTTGAGGTGGTAAATCTGATGTGCTCCGCCTCTATCCATTCGTTTCACCTAATAATCGATTTCCCCAACTCACCGTGTGACCTCAAAGGGTCCGTGCCACTTGCCGAGTAATTTAGAGCTTGATGTGGGGAGCAATACTTTATCTCCCGGTATAAATTCCAGTAGCTGAGTACCCATATTATACAGCTGGCTTTGACGTTCTTGAGCCTGGAGCAAATTCTTCTGTGTTAATTGCCACAGTGTGTGGAGTTTTGCTCTCAGGTCAAGAACGTACTGAATTTCATATTTGCTGTTTGAAGGTCCCTCCTCCCAATTTTCCCGTAGGATGTCAAGCACGATGCACGGTTGACGGCCATACAATAATTAAAATGGGGAGAACCCCGTTGAGGCTTGCGGGACCTCTCGTACTGCAAATAATAGGGTTTCGAGCCACTTGTCCCAATTTCGAGAGACCTTGTGCACGAAATTACAAATCATATTCGTCTGATTAAATCTTTTGACCAAGCCGTCCATTTGGGGGTGGTAAACGCTGGTCCGAATTGATTTAATCCCAAATAATTTGTACAGTTCATGTAGTGTACTGCTGTACACGGAAGTGCTGCTGGTGTTGTTTCGGGGTATGGCCAACCCATTGCAAGATGGCCCGCTTTAGATCCGTGTACTCCAGGGCATTGATGATCAGAAGTTGTTGGGCCATGAGCTGGGCTTCCCTGGACAGCAAGGGCTGCAATCGGACTGCCCACTGGGTGTTAGGCCAGCCCCACGCTCAAAGAGCTCGATAAAGGCCTCCGAATTGTCCTGTGGCCTCATCTTCATGAGCGTGATGTGGGGTGGAGTCGTGGCTGCAGCTGGGGTCATGGCTGGAGTACTCCTCTTGGCCATCAAGGTCCGCAATACCTGTCGGTCCTCTGCCTGGGCTTGGAAATTGAAAATCAAAATAAAAACTAAATACAAAATTATAACAACACATCCCACATACAACTAGATAAATTAACATCTCTCTCCCACAAACTCTTAAAACAACACAGAAGCTTCGATGCACACATGGGGGTTCGGAGACAGTTTGGATCATAGTGTTTTTCCATGCCTAGTTGTGTGGGTGTGGATGAGTGGACTGTACTAACTTATGTTATTAAGAACAGCAGGTTACGTCTCCTGTCCCCTGCAGTCTATCGGGAAAAGCATATGCTGTGTGTTTGTGGTGACCCAGAACAAGTGGGGGGACAAGATGCTGACAAAGGCCATCATGATCAGATAACACCTGGATTCATAACCCATATCTGAGCCAAAAGGGCAGAACTTAGTGGGCTTCTTCTTTCTTCTTCCTCTCTCTTTGTTCTTTAGTACAAATGTTAGGTCAGAGGAGACTAAAAATACAACTAAAAATACAACTCGCTTCAATACAACTCACTTTAAGCACCACCCTGAGAACATTTCACCTGGAAACTGGTCAACAACCCTTCCAGCTTTGGCCACTGGGGGCAGTGGATCGCATTTCAGTAAGCACAGACCGATTTCAGCAGCAAAACTTTTGACCTCCTGTTGCCGAATTCACAGTTTGATCAGTCTGTTGCTATCACTCTACGCCCTTGAGCAAAACACTTGACCCCAGATTCGACCAGAGGGATTGTCCCTGTAATAAATTTACCAGATCTAATTTTGCATCATTTACTTTGTTCTTGACACCACAAAAAATAAGCAGCACACGACAACATTATCAGTACTGCACTGTGATATTTGCATACGCAACAAATATAGTTAACACGCAATGAAATCCGATGACACCATTTGTGCTGATTAGGACATAATTTACAGATAGGAGGCAGCTGTGCAAAGGTTTCCATAGAAACCAACTAATGATGCAGAATGAAATAAAAGTAAAAGAACATCCAATTTAAAATGTTGAGAACAACACGTTTAGCCTGTGACAGAACAAACCTCAAACACTGATTTGATCTGCCTGCCCTGAAACCCCCATCCCTCTTCAATAAAATGGAGTGAGAGATGCAACCTCAGTGCTCCAGACCAACAAATGAAGGTTTTTTTTAGTGCAGTCTCTGTGCAGGAGAGGAGCAGAGGATTGGTGGTAATAAATTGCTGCTTCTTTCTGAATAAGTTCAGGCATGGCACATCCACTTCAATCCGCTACAGGGAGATTGAGAAAGAAAGATCCGGCCACAGCAGTATTAGTAGGACAACATGTGATTGGGAAATAACCACAAGAAACACAGGTTTAGAGAGAGCGAGACACACAGAGGGAAGGGAAGCAAGCAGATAATCATTACCAGGGGAGGTTACTAAAGGAGTCACTTTTTTACCATAATATTCCCCCCCTGTGTTCCACTTAAAAGGTTTGTTCAAAAACCTAGTGAGCTGTTTCTGGAAGCAGCGCTTTAAGCTCTCAATGCGCCTGTGAAGGCTGTCACAAAAGTTAGGTATCTTAATTATGCTGCCTAATAAGATATCTTGTTTTGGCCAAAGGGATGCTGTTTAGGATGCTGTAGCTAGCTGCCTATGTACATTTACATTTACATTTATTCATTTGGCAGACGCTTTTATCCAAAGCGACTTACAAGAGAGGAAAACATAAGCGAATCATCTTAGGAGACGAAAAGTGCTGTATTACAAAGTATCACTAGCATCATAATAGTATTCAAAACAGAATAAAGTGCAACAGAAATTTTGTTTTTTTTAATGACTGGTTAAGTGCTCATGGAAAAGTTGTGTTTTTAGTTGTTTTTTGAAGACAGAGAGTGAGTCAGCTTCACGGATGGAGTTGGGAAGGTCGTTCCACCAACATGGTACGATGAAGCTGAAAGTCCGGGAAAGTGTTTTGGTGCCTCTTTGTGTTGGTACAACAAGGCAACGTTCTTTAGCCGACCGCAGGCTTCTAGTGGGCGTGTAGCTCTGCATAAATGATTTTAGGTATGCTGGAGCAGACCCAGTGACTGTTCTGTATGCCAGCATCAGAGCCTTGAATTTGATATGTGCATCAACCGGCAGCCAGTGGAGAGAGACAAGGAATGGTGTAACATGTGCTCTCTTTGGTTCATTAAAGACCAGACGTGCTGCTGCATTCTGGATCATTTGGAGGGGTCTAGTTGCACATGCAGGGAGGCCTGCAATGAGAGCATTACAGTAGTCCAGTCTAGTTATGACAAGTGACTGGACAAGCATTTGTGTGGCATGTTCAGAGAGGAAGGGTTTTATCTTCCTGATATCGTAGAGTGTAAATCTACATGATCTTGCGGTCTTTGAGATGTGGTCTGTGAAATTTAGTCTGTTGTCGATGGTTACCCCTAGATTTCTGACCGATTTGGAAGGCATTACTGTAGTTGCACCCAGCTGCGCGGTGATGTTGTGTTCAACAGCAGGGTTGGCTGGAAAGACAAGGAGTTCAGTCTTGGCTGGGTTGAGTTGCAGGTGGTGCTCCTTCATCCAGGCCGAGATGTAGGCAGAAGACAGCAAGGCAGCTCACTATGTTTTGGAACAGACCCATAATGTTAGTCCAGGGTTTTTTTTGTTGCACCAAACACATTTATAATTTAGTTTTTCATCATCCTTTCTTTGACCCTTAGAATAAATTGGCCGTTTTTGCTATACTTCTATACTTAAAGGCATAGTTCACCCCAAAATTTAAATAATGTCATAATTTACTCACCCTCATGTCATTCCAAACTATGACTTACATTATTATGCAGAACACAGAAGGAGATATTTTCATGAATGTCCTGGTATGTCGCTTAAATTCAATAGCAGTTGTCTGCGCCTCCCTTTAAAGGGATAGTTCACCCAAAAATGAAAATTCTCTCATCATTTACTCACCCTTATGTAATCCTAGATGTGTATGACTTTCTTTCTTCTGCAGATCAAAAATTATGATTTTTAGAAGAACATTTCAGCTCTGTAGGTCCATACAATGCAAGTGAATGGGTGCCAAAAAGTGTACGCTTCTGTGGAGGTGCACAGAACCCAAGTCCTCTTCCTCCCCAGCAGTCAATGATGGGAGAAGCACAGTCTAGACCAACCCAGAGCAAAATGCCCTCGTTTGCGGTGGCCGCCGCTAAACATTGCCCTGCCAATCCACAGGGTGGGAAAAAGAGGCGGGCAACCTAGTATCGGGGACATTCATGGGCAAAAAGGGACAGTGATCAGCACTCAGGGGTCTCTGTTCGTATTTCTTTCTTATGAGGTGAGAGATCTCATCCCTCCCCCCAAACAGAGGAAATGGGAGAGGCTGCAGTCGCTCAGGATGACATTAAAAGACGGTTCAGTGGCCATTTCATTTCTTCCGCTAACCAGTTCATGTGGGAAAGTAGCACGAGATCTGAAGGTGCTCTCTGTGTTAAGCCTCACCCCTCCACCCGTGGGGTCAAAGCTGAGGGGAGAGAAAAGTTCTAAAAGCATATGTGTTCAAAATAAAAAATTCTTCTGTGCATCCAGGCTGCAAGCTGAGGACAGAGCAAAACCCAAAAACAAACCCAAAAAATTTCAAATCAAAGCTGCAAACCCCAGCTCTGCTACTAGATGACGCCATCGCACCATCGGTGAGCGGGAGCTGCAGCGGCCCTCTCGCTGTCAAAAAGTAAAGCTGGCTGCATGCGCAGTTCACCCCTGGGTATTAACTATGATAATACAGGGTTACTGACTGCAATTCGTTGTAAAACCACCTCATTTCAACAGTGTGCTAATGTCAACAGCGGAGGAGGAATCATCCCAGATTTTAGAGAAATAGCCTCTTTATTGAGCAAAAGAGTGATACGGGTGGTACTGGCGGAGGATAGCCATCAGGGGTTTACTCCCAGTATTTTGTCATCCCAAAAAAAGGGGGAGGTCTCCACCCCATTCTGGATTTGAAGAACCTCAACAAATACCTCTGAAAAAACAGATAAAAAATGCTCACGCTCAGAGTGCTGTCTCACTCTATTTGTCCCAGAGAATGGTTCACATCAATGGATCTTATGGACACATACACTATATTGCCAAAAGTATTCGCTCATCTGCCTTTAGACGCATATGAACTTAAGTGACATCCCATTCTTAATCCATAGGGTTTAATATGACGACGGGCCACCCTTTGCAGCTATAACAGCTTCAACTCTTCTGGGAAGGCTTTCCACAAGGTTTAGGAGTGTGTTTATGGGAATTTTTGACCATTCTTCCAGAAGCGCATTTGTGAGGTCAGACACTGATGTTGGACGAGAAGGCCTGGCTCGCAGTCTTCGCTCTAATTCATCCCAAAGGTGCTCTATTGGGTTGAGGTCAGGACTCTGTGCAGGCCAGTCAAGTTCTTCCACACCAAACTCGCTCATCCATGTCTTTATGGACCTTGCTTTGTGCACTGGCGCGCAGTCATGTTGGAACAGGAAGGGGCCATCCCCAAACTGTTCCCACAAAGTTGGGAGCATGGAATTGTCCAAAATCTCTTGGTATGCTGAAGCATTCAGATTTCCTTTCACTGGAACTAAGGGGCCAAGCCCAGCTCCTGAAAAACAACCCCACACCATAATCCCCCCTCCACCAAATTTCACAGTTGGTACAATGCAGTCAGACAAGTACCGTTCTCCTGGCAACCGCCAAACCCAGACTCGTCCATCAGATTGCCAGATGGAGAAGCGTGATTCGTCACTCCAGAGAACGCGTATCCACTGCTCTAGAGTCCAGTGGCGGCGTGCTTTACACCACTGCATCCGACGCTTTGCATTGCACTTGGTGATGTATGGCTTGGATGCAGCTGCTCAGCCATGGAAACCCATTCCATGAAGCTCTCTACGCACTGTTCTTGAGCTAATCTGAAGGCCACATGAACTTTGGAGGTCTGTAGTGATTGACTCTGCAGAAAGTTGGCGACCTCTGCGCACTATGCGCCTCAGCATCCGCTGACCCTGCTCTGTCATTTTATGTGGCCTACCACTTCGTGGCTGAGTTGCTGTCATTCCCAATCGCTTCCACTTTGTTATAATACCACTGACAGTTGACTGTGGACTATTTAGTAGCGAGGAAATTTCACGACTGGACTAGTTGCACAGGTGGCATCCTATCACAGTACCACGCTGGAATTCACTGAGCTCCTGAGAGCGGCCCATTCTTTCACAAATGTTTGTAGAAGCAGTATGCATGCCTAGGTGCTTCATTTTGTACACCTGTGGCCATGGAAGTGATTGGAACACCTGAATTCAATTATTTGGATGGGTGAGCGAATACTTTTGGCAATATAGTGTATTTCCATATAACAATTATCCAGTTCATAGAAAATTCCTGAGGTTCGCCTATCAGGGCATAGCCTACAAATTTTTGATGGTGCCTTTCGGCCTTTCATTAGGTCCGAGAATCTTCAGTAAATGTGTGGAGGCAGCTCTGACTCCTTTGAGGAAAGCGGGTCTCAAGAGTGTATGCATATTTAGACGATCTGCTCCTCTGTGCGCCGTCACGGCAACAGGCAGAGACAGACACGAACATGTTGGTGTCTCATACGGAAAACTTGGGTTTCGAGATAACCCATGCAAAGGGCTGTCTGGTGCCATCTCAGGAAATAAATTATCTGAGTATCAGACTGAACTCCAATGTGTATAGAGCGTTCCTTTCGGAGGAACGTACAGAGCATTTCACAATTGTCTATCCCTTTTTAAGAGGGGGATAACAGTCTCTTTCAGGACATGTCTGCGTCTGTTGGGTTTGTTGTCTGAAATCTGGACTCAAGATGGCGCCGAGTATGGCTGCTGCGTTGCGAGCTCCGACACAACTTAGCAATGGTTTGTTTGTTTTGTTTACAATTCTTATGTTTCTTGTCTTGGATGTTGCCTGCCTTATTGTCTACGACAGACAAACACTTTTGGACATTGGCTCAGCGATCTCACACCGTAAACCGGACTTCACATTCCTCAATGCCGACCCGCTGTTTACAAACACGCAAGCGGAGCCCTTTGTCTGGGCAGCACGGCCGCGGAAACGCAGGAGGAAAAGGGGAAACAGAGCCGGCGTTCTCATCAGAGTAAGACGCCGCGCAAATCGACCCCCGCTACCCACTATTCTACTGGCAAATGTTCAGTCTCTGGATAACAAGCTCTGCGAGCTGAAAGCGCGTATCTCTTTCCAACGAGAGACGAGGGACTGCTGCGTTATCTGCCTTACGGAAACTTGGATGTCTGCGGAGATTCCAGACTCAGCCATTGAACCCGCGGGGTTTTCCATGCTCCGAGCGGACAGAGCGAAAGACCTCTCAGGTAAAACTAGAGGAGGTGGTGTATGTTTTATGATCAACAAATCCTGGTGCGATCAGAGGAACATACATTCTATCAAGTCTTTCTGTTCTCCTGATCTGGAATTTCTTATGCTTCTGTGTCGACCATTCTGGCTACCGAGGGAATTCACAGCGGTCATTATCACTGCTGTGTACATTCCCCCACAAGCCGACACAGACCAGGCACTCAAGGAACTGTATGGGAGTATAAGTGAGCAGGAAACCGCGCACCCTGAGGCCGCGTTCATTGTGACCGGGGACTTTAATAAAGCCAGTTTAAAATCAGTCGCACCAAAATATCACCAGCACATTAGTTTCAACACACGAGGGGACCGGGTTTTGGACCATTGCTACTCTCCGTTCCGGGATGGCTACAAATCCCTCCCCCGCCCACCATTTGGAAAATCGGACCACTCTTCCATTCTGCTTCTGCCCGCTTACAGGCAGAAACTGAAACAGGAAGCACCCACCCTCAGAACGATCCAGTGCTGGTCGGACCAATCAGACTCTACGCTACAAGACTGTTTTGATCGCACGGACTGGGAGATGTTCCGGTCCGCCTCTGATGACGACATCGAGCTTTACGCTGATAGCGTAATGTGCTTCATCAGAACGTGTGTAGAGGAAGTGATTCTGACCAGAACTGTGCGAATCTATCCGAATCAGAAGCCGTGGATCAACAGCGATGTTCGCGCAGCACTTAATGTGCGGACCTCCGCTTTTAATTCCGGGAACGCGGAGGAGCATAAACAAGCCAGTTATGCCCTCCGAAAAACTATCAAAACAGCAAAACGCCAGTACAGGAGTAAGATTGAAGGACAGTTTAACACCACCAACTCTAGAAGCATGTGGCAGGGAATTAACATCATCACGGACTTTAAAGGGAATAAAAACTCCGCCATGAACACCGCTGCCTCTCTCCCAGATGAGCTAAATACTTTTTATGCTCGTTTCGAGGGAAATAACACCGCCCTCGCGGAGAGAGCTCTCACGGCCGAAGCTACAGAGGTTAGTTCACTCTCCGTCTCTGTAGCGGATGTAACCCGATCATTCCGACGGGTGAATATCCGCAAAGCCGCGGGTCCAGACGGCATTCCGGGCCGCGTCATCAGAGCGTGCGCGAACCAGCTGGCTGGTGTTTTTACGGACATTTTCAACCTCTCCCTCTCTTTGTCTGTAGTCCCCACATGCTTTAAAACATCCACCATTGTGCCTGTTCCAAAACAATCGAAAATAACTTGTTTAAATGACTGGCGTCCTGTTGCTCTGACCCCCATCATCAGCAAATGTTTTGAGAGACTAATCAGAGATTACATCTGCTCTGTATTACCACTCAATCTTGACCCGCTGCAGTTTGCTTACCGTAACAACCGCTCCACTGATGATGCCATTGCATCTACAATACACACTGCTCTCTCCCACCTGGAAAAAAAGAACACTTATGTGAGAATGCTGTTTGTAGACTACAGCTCAGCATTCAACACCATAGTGCCCTCCAAGCTAGATGAGAAACTCCGGGCTCTGGGCTTAAACAGCTCGCTGTGCAGCTGGATCCTGGACTTCCTGTCAAGCAGACGCCAGGTGGTTAGAATAGGCAGCAACATCTCCTCATCACTGACCCTCAACACTGGAGCCCCGCAGGGCTGTGTTCTCAGCCCACTACTGTATTCCCTGTACACACATGACTGTGTGGCAACACATAACTCCAATGCCATCATTAAGTTTGCTGATGACACGACGGTGGTAGGTCTGATCACTGACAATGATGAAACAGCCTACAGAGAGGAGGTGCACACTCTGACACACTGGTGTCAGGAGCACAACCTCTCCCTCAACGTCAGTAAGACAAAGGAGCTTGTGGTGGACTTCAGAAGAAAAGACAGAGAACACAGTCCCATCACCATCAATGGGGCACCAGTGGAGAGAGTCAGCAGCTTCAAGTTCCTGGGTGTCCACATCACTGAGGAACTCACATGGTCCGTCCACACTGAAGTCGTTGTGAAGAAGGCTCATCAGCGCCTTTTCTTCCTGAGACGGCTGAGGAAGTTTGGAATGAACCGCCACATCCTCACACGGTTCTACACCTGCACTGTGGAGAGCATCCTGACTGGCTGCATCTCCGCCTGGTACGGCAATAGCACTGCCCACAACCGCAAAG
Source organism: Myxocyprinus asiaticus (assembly GCF_019703515.2). Taxonomy (NCBI): domain Eukaryota; kingdom Metazoa; phylum Chordata; class Actinopteri; order Cypriniformes; family Catostomidae; genus Myxocyprinus; species Myxocyprinus asiaticus. The sequence continues at coordinate 31,608,263 of NC_059383.1, read as the reverse complement.
CACTGCAAAGGGTGGTGCGAACTGCCAAACACATCATCGGAGGTGAGCTTCCCTCCCTCCAGGAAATATATACAAGGCGGTGTGTGAAAAAAGCTCGGAGGATCATCAGAGACTCCAGCCACCCGAGCCATGGGCTGTTCTCACTGCTACCATCAGGTAGGCGGTATCGCAGCATCAGGACACGCACCAGCCGACTCCATGATAGCTTCTTCCCCCAAGCAATCAGACTTCTGAACTCTTGATCTCCCACGATCAAAATACATCATCCCTGCACTTTATTACTCTTTTATCTCACACCGGACTGTCATAAATTATATTACTGTCATTATATTATGTCTCTCTTAACAACTGACTATCAACCGACAGCCTGAATGTCAATACAGTACAATACTGTACATTCTATATATATACTTTTTTCATATATATTTTAATTTTTATTGAATAATGTGTATCTATATAGTATCTATATAGTAAAAAACAAAAAAAAAACACAAAAAACAAAAACAGCATATTGTATACTGTGCAATGTATGTTATTATTGTATATTGTTGAGTGTAATTGTGTATAACAGATGTTTAAATTGTGTTGTGTTAATTTGATGTTTTAAGTTGTGTAATTATGTATAACAGATGTTTAAATTGTGCTGTGTTAATTTGATGTTTTAAGTCGAGTTTAATTATGTATAACAGATGTTTAAATTGTGCTGTGTTAATTTGATGTTTTAAGTCGAGTTTAATTATGTATAACAGATGTTTAAATTGTGTTGTGTTAATTTGATGTTTATTGTAGATTGGCGTATGTCTCATCACTGTCACGACTGCTATGTTGATCGGAACTGCACCCAAGAATTTCACACACCATTGCACTTGTGTATATGGCTGTGTGACAATAAAGTGATTTGATTTGATTAATGGCCTCAACAGTTTCAGTCATTCCCTTAGGACTATTGCAAATAAGGGAGTTTCAGCACTGGATAGCAACACAGCGTTTGTGTCCTCAACGACACCTAAACCGAAGGGTGACAATGACGTCAGAGGGGATACATGCTCTCCGTCACTGGAGAATCCCCACTTTCCTTCACGAGGGATCCCCCTTGGGGGTGGTCGCCCTGAGGAAAATGGTGATGATAGACGCCTCACTCACAGGTTGGGGCATGGTGTGCGAAGGCAGAATAGTGAATGGGCTTTGGCCCGCACTACGTTAAATGATCTCATTCCATAACAATTTCTTTATGGCAATATAGTTTGGAGATGTTTCGTTTAATTTTTGAGTCAGTCTGCTTCAGACAGCATATCTGCAATCCGGGAATTGTCCACATCTCATAGTGAGATACCGAACGAATGTTTGAAAGAGAACGTAAGGTTACGTATGTAACCCCGGTTCTCTGATAACAGGAATGAGGTATCTCACCGCACTTATGTGGAAGAGATATGCTGAAAATGATGTAATATCAGGTGACGGCGTCTTATATCAGGAAGGCGGGGCTTTCTGGTCACTGCTGTGACTTGTCTGTCATTGGACAGACATGGTGTTAGAAAATTGCATCTATGGTTTTCACGCATGGGGCATTTACCCATAGTGAGATACCTCACTCCTGTTATCAGAGAACCGGGGTTACATACGTAACCTTATGTTTTCATAGTACAATTGAAATCTAATTTTAAAGAAATCAAGGAAAATTTGATTTTTCGAACTAACTTCATGAAACATTGAAACTTTATAGTGTGGCACTTCTCATGCTATAGCCTCAGGATGAATCACCGATGTTGTTGAAATCCTTAATTGTTGTTTTGGAGAAAAGCATCTGCTAAATGAATAATTGTAAATGTCTTGGGAATGACAGAATAGAAGGGGGTAATATTCTAAAATTCCAAACTGTGTTTACTCACATATAATAATTCCCTTACTGTTTCACATCTGTGAAAATCTCATCCTTCACTCTTCAAACTGCAAACAAGGCGAGTAGATGAGTGACAAAGACAGAACAGCTAGACAGATGAATAATGATGATTGTGTCTTAATGCAAATGATGGACAAATATGAGAGAATGAAAGGTCAAATGAATGCACAGAGAGTGGTCACACACACCAGTCTCCTGTGAAATAAAAGCTGCACTGATAACTAACGCATAATATCTGCATGAAAGAATCAGGTTGGAATTTGTTATAACGCAGTGTGTGTTAACAAGTCTGCTTCACTTTTTTTCTGAATAGTTATGGTTTTGTATTTATTTCCCTTTGGAAAGGAGCTCACATGGTGTGTGGTGTGTTTGGAGTGTGTGTGTCTGCGTGTGGCCCCACACATGTAGTGGATCCGTTTATAGATTCTTGATGAGCAGGGTGATGCACTTTCACAAGGGGTGAGTTCCCACCTTTAACAGTGCACAAAAATAGTCTTAGACCAGCAAAAATAGAGCGACAGCCTGATTTAATCTGCAGCTGCACATCTACCTGCTATTGTTCCAACCTTTCAAGTGAGATCAATCAAATCTACCACTCCCATCGCCCCCAAGACACACAAACACAGACATCTGAACACACATAAAGTTGTGACTATAAGTCGTAAACACAGAGACAGAGACAGAGACAGAGAGAGAGAGAGAGAGAGAGAGAGAGAGAGAGAGAGAGAGAAGCAAAAAAGCAAAACTCAAAATCCCTGCTTCATAAAAAAAAGTACATGGATCAGTGCTAAACCAAGGGTCTACAGGATTTTTTTAACAATAAAATTTTTAACCAAGTAACAAGTTTCTGCAGATGTATTTGCACTTCCTTCCTTTTAAACTGTTATAACAATATAATAACATGTTTATAAGGCCATTTCCTTACAAAAAGAAAAGTACTGTGTTAGTGACACCAAAGGACAGTAATGCTATCAGATAGTTCCTTTAATATATTGCATGCTACTGAATGATTACCATATTCATATCCCAAGGTCCTCCAAGATACTTAAAAAACTCAGCCTGATCTCATTATTATTCGTATGTATTGGGATTTGTACATGACATATTTTACATATTTACATTTTTTGGTCATTTGGATAGATGCTGATGCTTTACGTTATAAACAACATTTAAAACGCAAAGATTTTTATTTATTTATAGCTTTAGAAACATAAAAATATATCCGAATCCTTTATATTATAAATATATATACTGGCTGCCAAAAGTTTGGAATAATGTAGAGATTTTGCTCTTATGGAAGTGACATTAAACTGATCACAATGTATAGTCAGGACATTAATAACGTGAAAAAGTACTATTACAATTTGAAAAAAAAAATTAAACTACTTCAGAGAGTTCTCATCAAAAAACACTCCATGTGCAGCAATGACAGCTTTGCAGATCCTTGGCATTCTAGCTGTCAGTTCGTTCAGATACTCAGGTGATTTTTCACCCCACGCTTCCTGTAGCACTTGCCATAGATGTGGCTGTCTTGTCTGGTACTTCGCACGCACCTTACAGTCTAGCTGATCCCACAAAAGCACAATGGGGTTAAGATCCATAACACTCTTTTCCAATTATCTGTTGTCCAATGTCTGTGTTTCTTTTCCCACTCTAACCTTTTCCTTTTGTTTTTCTGTTTCAAAAGTGGCTTTTTCTTTGCAATTCCTCCCATATGGCCTGCACCCCTGAGTCTTCTTTTTTCTGTTGTACATGCAGGGTTGGGGAGTAACGGAATACATGTAACGGGATTACGTATTTAAAATATAAGTAACTGTATTCCACTACAGTTACAATTTAAATCATTTGTTACATTCAAAAAGTATTTTAATTACTGAAGAGATTACTTTGCATTTTATTGTCATTTGATTCATTTAATATTTAGTCCTTTCAGATGGAAAACATTTATACATATAAATGATGCGATCCAAAGTGTATTTGAACAGCGGTGAAATACTTTCTTATGATGTGTTATATTCATATGAGCAAACAGAGAAGTCAGTTTGAAGTAAGTTTGGAGCAGAAGAAATAGAAAAAACCTTGTGTAAATTGTCAGCTTTATGCTAAGTTAAAATGCTATTTCTAGCCATTTTACATGCACATTACCAGGCACGATCATATTTTTTTATCAAGAAAATTCACATTGGATCATAATTTCTTTTTTTTCTAGTAAGACCTTTGATATTAGGGCAAAAATCCTTAAAACAAGACCAATTTGATTTATCTTGTTTTAGAAACAACACTGCATAAGATATTTAGGTTTTTCAGATAATGTATTTTTAACGTGTATTTTGTCTTACTGTACTGGCAGAGTTTTTATAGTCAAAACAAGTGAACAAAATCTACCAGAGCTGAAGAAGTAATCCAAAGTATATAGAATACGTTACTGACCTTGAGTAATCTAAGGAAATACATTACAAATTACATTTTACAGCATGTATTCTGTAATCTGTAGTGGAATACATTTCAAAAGTAACCCTCCCAACACTGTGTACATGAAACTGGTGTTGAGCGGGTAGAATTCAATGAAGCTGTCAGCTGAGGACATGTGAGGCATCTATTTCTCAAACTAGAGACTCTGATGTACTTATCCTCTTGTTTAGTTGTACATCTGGGCCTTCCACATCTCTTTCTGTCCTTGTTAGAGCCAGTTGTCCTTTGTCTTTGAAGACTGTAGTGTACACCTTTGTATGAAATCTTCAGTTTTTTTGGCAATTTCAAGCATTGTATTGTCTTCATTCCTCAAAACAATGATTGACTGATGAGTTTCTAGAGAAAGCTGTTTCTTTTTTGCCATTTTTGACCTAATATTGACCTTAAGACATGCCAGTCTATTGCATTCTGTGGCAACTCAAAACAAACACAAAGACAATCTTAAGCTTCATTTAAAGAACCAAATAGCTTTCAGCAGTGTTTGATATAATGGCAAGTGATTTTCTAGAACCAAATTAGCAATTTAGCATGATTACTCAAAGATAAGGTGTTGGAGTGATGGCTGCTGGAAATGGGGCCTGTCTAGATCTGATCAAAAATGACTTTTTTCAAATAGTGATGGTACTGTTTTTTACATCAGTAATGTCCTGACTATACTTTGTGATCAGTTAAATGCCACTTTGCTGAATTAAAGTACCAGTTTCCTTCTGAAACAGCTAAATCTGTACATTATTCCAAACTTTTGGCTGCCAGTGTATGTGTAGATATTTTATAGATTTTGTATAGATATTTTATAGATATGTTAGATCCCTTAACCCTACCCCTAAACATAACCAATTTTAAACAATATAAAAAAGCGTAACAGGCAAATAAAATTAATTAAAAAAATTGGTAAAAAGCAGGACAGAAGTAATCCAAATGACAGTGTGCTGCATGAAAAGTGATCCTAGCTTAGAAACAAGCTTAATAAGGCACCAGAAATGACACAGTAGAGATTGAAAATGTAAATGCTTCAACAGAGTTGAATAAATGTGATGGCACTTCACATTTAATTCATCGAATTGATTATAAATAATAAAATTAATCTATTTATTCCATGAATTCAATATTGATTGATTCAATAAGGTTTCGAAAACATTTAAAGACATACGTCTCTAAAGTTGTTGTAAAATTATTTACATTTTAGATGCTATCAATACGTCAATATTGTATGTTTCAGAAAATGTAAGTAAATGTAGAACTGCACAATATGTAAGAATACCTATGACCTACTCAAGAGGTCAAGAAAACCTTAGTATTACCATTGTACATGAAAACAAAACATAGTTATCCTATACTGGGGAATAATGGGATGTTAAAGAAATTAGAGATCATTTGCTAAATGGCAAGGCTAGATCCAGCAAAACAGAATCTTGATGTCTATGGGCCATTGGTGAAAAAAAAAAGGGACACCAGACAAGATGAACCTTTATGTACCGGTCATCAGTTCTCACTTTCAACAAACATTAGTCACTGTAATTTAACTACATGGAGATGAACGAGTAATTAATAGAGGAGAAATGACAGTGGAAATGAGCCTGTGTGTGCGCCTGTTTGAGTACGAGAGAGATAGAGCTTATAATGATTCAGTGCATGGCCCTAAAAGCCCCATTTTAGGATCAAACAATTTTGCATACAAAGTGTCCAATCTAGCAGTAAATCCCCTCATGTATGAGAATGTCCCTATAGTGATGCTTTTTCCAAGGGAGGAAGACAAGCCATGATATAAACAAGAGGCAGAACGGTAATCTGGAACATTTTAATTAACTGGATTTACAGTGGAACAAATTAAGCAAAAAAGGGTCAGAGTGACCACAACAGCTTTCAAATTCTCATTTTCTGAAGAGTCCATTTGTCAGCAGTTCACTTCCTTTGAAGGTTGAAGAGATGCTTTCAGGAAAACCATTTTCAGAAAAATGTAATGATTGAATTAGGCATTTGACATGTCAGACCACTCAAACAAACAGAGAAATGTTTTGAAAGCACCACTGTCCCACACTGTTAAATCTGTTCAGAGAAACCATCATAAAAATGTCTTGCGTACAATTGTCTCTGCAAGTTAAACTATAGGAGAACCAAGACTGCAACTGTAGTGAAAGTGTAACTGACCAACTCATTTAATATAAGAGAATTTAGTATTAAGTGTCTGGCTTGACGAACAGTCTCCTATTGGTGACCGCATTCATTGATATAGCAAATGTTAACATAGAGATCAGAATGATCGGCTGTTGCTTTGCTGCTGCTGAGAAAATGTATCTTCTCCTTATGAAAAAGCAAAGTGGAAAGTTTCGGTATAAAAAGAAAATTTAATTCCTTAGTCTGTTCCCTTCTTATAGAGGTTACTAAGTCAAGGTTTCAAAGAAAACAGAATGTCCAATCTCTTAACAGAAAGTTCATACAGACACCCATGCAAATGTAAACAAACATAGGTACAGCCATTCGAAAATGAATATTAACTTGAATGCAAGAAGCAGGGACAAAGGGTCAAGCAACCACTAAACAAATGCTTGTGAAAACACAAAATCCCATTAGAATATAGCTCAGACACTAGTCACATCTCTCATTAGGCTCACCCCAAAAAGAAGAAAAAAAAAAAAAAAAAAGGTGAATCACTTCCAGTAAGACAAAAACTGAATAAAAAAAAAAAGAAATTACTTAGTAAATTGCAAAAGAGAGACAACCAGAACATTCTGACTAAAGTAAATTAATCCTAACATTTCCGCTCATGTCGAAGTTTTAAATGAAACCATCTAATTATGCATTGGCTCTAAAATGAAATGAGTTTCTCGATAATCCTGAAGCTGGGAGAAAAGAAAAAATGCAGCACATTTCCACCTAAATTGCTCGTTTGTCTTGCAGCAATTATTTTTCAATTTTTCTTATTCCAGTTTTCACTCAACGCCTTTGGGAGCTAAAGATTAGCTAAAACCGTTTTCTCTCCTATAGGCCTTTTGTTCACCAATAACATCCCAATCTGTGTTCCTAAACTCACACTAAAACAAATTAGTCTCTATGGATATTATCGGTGTAATATTATCAATTATGTCCCATATGACATGGGACAATGATAATCAGTCATAGATTCAGGATTTTATAATGCTAAATTTTATTTACACGTGTAAATAAAATTTAGCATTATAAAATCCTGAATCTATTTACTGATTATCACTGTCCCATGTCATTCGGGCATAACTGGTTTGGATGATGCTGGTCATTACTTTTAATCACACTGTAAAAATACGGTAACCGTAAAACTGTAAAAATGCTACAGTAAAAAAACGTTAATTGGTTAACGGGTAGTTACCTTTAAATATACGGTACATTTAAAAAAACACACATTGTAGTTTTACTGTAAAATTTTGTAAAAAATTGTTAAAAGTATGATTTTCTGTATAATTAACAGTACAAATTTATATTATGTTTAACAAGAGAGTACATGTACTTTCTATGGTAAATTACTGTTAAAATTACGGTAAAAAACAATAATCGTGTCCCAGTTCATTTCATTATATTTTATGGGAATAGTTATGTTTCTTCTTATTTTTAATATCAGTTATGTATATTGGGGTGTTCTGTGTTATATTTGATGTAGTTTAGTTCATGTTTATTACATTATTTTAATTTCACGTGTTACCCTGATGGTGTTTAGTGTTTGTGTGAGTGACTCTGAGCACTGTCTCTACATGTTTATTGGTCATTGCTCCATGAAGGGCCTCTATTGATGAACTTCATGTTCCCTTCTGTTATTACTAAGGTGATTAAAAATACATCAAGTAAAAACCAGATTTTACAGTTTCAGAAGGTTAATATATCAAGTTTATTATTTAATAATATAAACGACGGTAATGCACCGTAAAATATACAAGCATCAGAATAACATCCTGTAAAGCTTGAAACGTAGTTATCATATTTTTTACGGTGAATTTCTGGCAACCACAGCTTCCAGTTTTTTACCACAAATTTAACAGGATTTTTTTTTTTTTACATTGCAGAATTATTCAGCTTTATAGAAAATCAGCTGTAATGTCTGTAATGTCTCAAAAACATGAATAACTAAAACTCCTGGACACATAATAAACTATTTGATGAAAGAATCTGACTTTTTATAGCTTGTTATTAAAATTTCACAATTTGTCCCACTGTCTACATATGAGGACATACATGTTTAGGAAAACTATATGCTCTAGAATAGCAAAAATAAATAAATAAATAAATAAATAAATAAATAAATATATATATATATATATATATATATATATTATTTTTTTTTTTTTTTTTTTTTTGCTTGTTTATTAGGTGCAACTAGCTTCAAATCAAAAAGGGAAATGGAAAATGCACATAACAGTCACGTGGGGGTTAACACACTTTTGGCTTGTTGTTACAAACTGATGTTTAGTCTAAATTATTTTCTATGGTAATTGATGATACAGATGTCGATAGAGCTCTAAACAGCATTGCTATATCAGACCATCCTATGTGTTTTGTTTACATCCCATTAGAAAATGCCAAATGAGAAACTGGGACAGATTACAACTTTGAAAAACACCCTATAATCAAATGAAGTGCAATTACTTGTTTGTACTAAATAAATCAATAAAACAAAACTAAATAGGTCTGCGTAAATGGTTGTGTGCTGAGCTGAACACACAGAAGAGACTCATTTGAGGAAATAACAGGTCATTAGGTAACACTGAAAATGTGTTCGCCTCTCATGACTGCTGTTCTTATTGTGGTCAGCAATCACGCATGCTCTTTTCACACTGCCTACTCAAAGTCATTAGACGCTAGAGGGTTTTGTTATTTCGAAGAGTTCGTGCACCCATGAGGCCTGTTGATTGAGGTGTAGGAGTGTGTCAGTATGTGTACATGTGCGTCAGAGCTGGAGGGAGATCCGTCTTCTGTAGAGCACTGACCCATTTACCTGTTGTAGCCAGAATTGCTTTTTAAAGATGGGAAATGAAGGAAGGAGAGGGGGAGTGAGAAAAAAACGGAGCGAGAGAGAGCAACCACCAGACAAAAATGGCAAGACCGAGTAGCAGTAGGGAAATAACAGTAAAATGTATGCTATATTGTATCATTAGGTTTGTGTGATCTCTCTTTCTCTCTTTGTATCATTTGTCCTGTGCTTTTATTTAGGCCAAACACATTCACCATCAACCAAAATTTGTTCTCCTTCCCACTCATGAACTAAAAAAATTATTTTCATCTTTCAGAGAGACTATAAGGAGCAGTTCACACACAATTTATGTATGGCTTTCTTTCTTCTGTGGAACACGAAAGGAGACATTTCGAAGGATGTGCTGGTTACTCTTTTCCATGCAATTACAGTGAATGGGGACTGGAGGTTTCAAGCTTCAAAAAGGATGCAAATTACCATAACGTATTATAAAAGTAGTCCATATGACTTTTGCGGTAAATTTAAAATCTTCTAAAGTAATACGATAGGTTTTTGTGCAGAACAGACAGAAATTTACTTGAGAATCGCTGCGACATTTTGTCAGCGAGTTGAACTCAGAAACCAGATCTGAATTAATCATTCAGCTTTTGTAAACCAGATCAACAGGATCATTACAAAGACTTCAAAAGAATGATTTGTTCATGAATCGGACATCATTACTTCTCTCATGAGAGAGCAAGGGCGGATGTCAAGATTTTCAGTGAGACTTAAGTTTCTATGTTCTTCACACAAAGCTAGCGTATATCTTCAAAATACTTTGAATATAGCACACAAGTCATATAGATCACATTTGTAATACTTGTTTTTTTTTTTGTTTGTTTTTTTACATCCTTTAAGTTTGAAAGCTCCAGTCCCCATTCAATGATATTTCGTGGAAAAGAGTGACCAGTACATACTTCAAAATATCTCCTTTTGTGTTCCACAGATGATGTTTTGGGTAAACTATTAGTTTAACTCAGAAATATGATCTAAAAATCACATACACTTGTTAAATACTCCATCTCTCAGAATCTGTGACCCATATTTCTCCTCACAGACTCATTAATTAGCGGTGACGTTTGTGCCTATTCTCAGTGGAAAACAAGACAATGAATTAACAAGCTGCCGAAATATAAGTCTGCTCCAGTGGTGCAGAAAGGTTACACACACCACCTCGTCCGTCATTCTGACAAAAGCTAAACAACAGAGTAAATAAACGTCCTTTACCTGCTCCTAATCACCACACATGATGTGATTGCACACAGCAGTGTAGGAAGCAGGCTGCTACACAACGTCACCTAGTGGAAGATACAGGAAGTAAGGATTACAGTTTTGCAGAGTCATTTTTGCTGTGTCATGTTAGTCAAGAATGTTCAACAGACAGGTCAAAACAGAGAACACCTAAAGCTGAAATTATTGACAAAATAAAGTTTTAATATGAATCCATTTAATAGATCAGGCTGAATTAATAGTAGAAAATTATGGAGTAGAAGATTTTTTCATATATTAAGCAGGACATTAAAAAGATAAAATATGAGCAGTAACAATGTTTAAGAGATAAAACATTTAGCATGCATTAAAATGTAAATCAAAACTATTTCTTGACTAAGAAATCTGGTATAGCTAATTGATTCACATTTATTTGTCAAGTCATTATTTTCATGCTGTTCTGGAAGACATAGGGCGTCTGTTATAATACCCCATTTGTCCACACCAACACCTACTGAGTCGTAGACCACAGGTGACAAAGATACATGGTACCTGAAGAGGCTGAATGAATCAAACCAACTAAAAAAGAACAGCCTATTGAGTCACAAACTGCTACGGCAATGCTACCATTTCTCAAGTCATTTCTCTATTACAATGCTGATGTGTGATGCAGAGCAGATGCTTTTTAAGAATTTGCCTGAAGCAGAAATGGGGAAAAGAGGGATATATAAAGTGATATAAACAAGGCTTTGAGCTTTACTCTTGCAGTGCTTACCAGTGCAAAACTCCCCCCATTTCGACTGTGGCATGATTGTTGGTGCCAGATGTTTTTTATTTTTATTTTTTTTATTATTATTTTCTTTTCTCGCCAATTTGGAATGCCCAATTCCCAATGCGCTCTAAGTCCTCGTGGTGGCGTAATGACTCGCCTAAATCCGGCCGAATCTCAGTTGCCTCCACGCAAGACGGGCTGGTTTGAGTATTTCTGTAACTGCTGATCTCCTGGGATTTTCACAGACAACAGACTCTTGAGTTTACTCAGAATGGTGCCAAAAACAAAAAACATCAACAGAGAATGTTGAGCTGACAGAAGGGCTATGGTAACTCATATACCCACTCAGTACAATTCTAGTGAGCAGAATAGCATTTCAGAATGCACAACACGTCGAACCTTGAGGCGGATGGGCTACAACAGTAGAAGACCACGTAGCGCACTTTATTAGGACCATAGTGTTCCTATAAAGTGCTCAATGAGTGTATATAATAATGTAAATATCATATTTTGTTAAATGTTTATCATTTTATGCTTAATTTATACTATTTACAAGTTTTAAAATGATTTGTAGGACACGTGCTAAAAATCTCTACGGTCTCTTTAAGAAAACTGGCAATTCTGTAAAGGGTGCATATTAAGGAGAGAAGACTCAAATGGCTTTTTTACCTAATCCGTGCTATTCGCGATTAGAATGTTGATGTTTTTCAGTTTTTATTTTTATTTTTTTTATCAACAATTGATTCTAAAAGGACAGAAAGGATATTAACAGAGACATTATTCAATGACAAATGGATTGCGTAGATCTCGTCTTTAAACACGTTACACGGAACAAGTTAAATCAACATTAACTTCAAACACAGTGAAAGAATACTAAACTTTTTTGCCACTATACTACTCATTACTGGTGAGTGACATCTGGACATTTACCAGGCAGTGGCTAATCACAGACATTTTTAGTCGCATAGCGAAAAATTTGGTCTCATTTGCGAGTGATTTACTTGCACAGTATGTGTTACGCATTTAGTAAAAGATTTATCTTTTGGATATAGGATGCTGTTTATTCACATTCACAGTTAGTTTAGTCTTCACAAGTCATTTAGTGTACACTTCGACACTTCCAGCGTAGCCAAGGTGTAACTTTTAATCTCGAGGCACCTGGTTGGGTTAGAAGAAGCTGTCTAAAGTCCACATAATAAAGAGGATGCTTCAGTAAGGCTTCTCTGATCTGCATGAAACAGCCAAGCGTTAGGCCAAATCAATTTGTCAAATTGTCTTTGAGATACACGTGCATTCTGTCGCATTCATTTGCATCAGTTCATGCATTCTCTGGGAATCAAACAAACAACCTTGAAATTGCTTGAACCATGTTCTTCCATTTGAGCTACAAGAACACAAAACTAGCAAGCATGCCCATTGAAAACATGTCCACAAACCTTGAAGTCAGAGTTCATTTCATATGAAAATGTACATTACAGAGAACAGCTGTAGAAATTGTACTTGCAAACAGGTTCCCCAATATTCATAAACTAATAAAACAGTTAATTATACCCTGCCTGTGTAACCGGTCCTGCTCCGAACGGGATTCAAACCGGCGTCTCCGGCATGGAAGGCGGGTGCGCTAACGAAGAGGCTAAAGGCTACAGCCTCTAGCATTAGTCGCTAGTGTGCCTCTTGAGGCCAGGGGAGTGAGGTTTACACATTGCACAGCTACCTACCAGCTGGCTACAGTTACACTCACCCCACTAAACCTCACTCCCATCCGGGTCACGGCACCACTGTAACCAGTCCTACTTGACCCACTCGGAGTGCGATTCGATCTGGCATCTCCAGCATAGGAGGTGGGCATGCTAATGAGGAGGCTAAAGGCTACAGCCTCTAGCATTAGTCGCTAGTGCACCTCTTGAAGCCAAGGGAGTGAGGTTTACACACTGCACAGCTACCTACCAGCTGGCAACCGTTACACCTGCTCCCAGTGCCCTTTTACATGCATAAAACGCATTGCAACTTTTCCACTTCTTCTCTGTACACGTGATACATCTCACATTTGCTCTTTTGTTATTAGTCCCCAAGTTCCCACTATACAAAACTCACTTGATACGTGTGTTGTCTTCATTATATGTCTGAGTGCAGTAAATCTCACATGCACTGGTCTGGTGAGGCTGTTTTGCACAGAGCTGGCACCAAGCTATGACTGAAGACAACAGAATCTCTCTTTGGCAGAAAAACTATGGACTTACTGCCGAATCCCATAATTCATCCTGATAATTACTGCCCAAGTTCACATGTTTCCTGGAGCATAGTGCACAGCAGACATTAAATTTGAGCCTTTCTGCATTATGCAACATATGCAAATAAACATATTTCAAACTTACAAGCCAAGAAGAGAGCAAAATGCACTTTATTAGTGGTTGACATTTTATGAAGTTTTCAAAGTTGCAACTCATGTAATTGGAAAACAAATGCATATTCCTGTTTGGTTGCTCTAATGTCCAACTTGTCCAGTTTCATTACCTTTGTAATTGAACTGACCTCAACCATTCACATAGACCACTGCTGACGGTCAAAACATTAAAGGGATACGTCATCATTTACTCACTCCAAACCCATAAGAATAGAAAGAATGTTAGTCTCGGTAACCATTAACTTTCATTGCATCTTTTTTTCCATACAATGAAAGCGATTGGTGGCTGATGCTAACATTCTGACCAACATCTCCTTTTGTGTTCCATGTAAGAAAGTCTTCCAGGTTTGGAACAAAGTAAGGGTGAGTAAATGACAACAGAATTTTCATTTTTGGGTGAACTATGCCTTTAACGCTTAGTCTGTAGCTTTTTTAGCACAGTGTTCCAATTTCATGCAAAACTATTGGCACATCGCATAAAGATTGTTTCAAAATTATTATAACAGCAGCGTAACCACTCATCTTCACATCCACTATGTCAGTCAATGTAAGTAATGGCTGTATATAATTAAAGACTACATTCAGACTGGTGCTCAAACGAAACTTAGATGTGCGAAACATACGCGTATTTGCAAATGAATCAATACTGGCAGTATTACATTGTTAATATATTTGGACCCATGTGACAGGTGAGGGTGCACGCCTGGTGCTGAGTAGCCCAATCAGCGGGAAAGAGATGAGGAGGAGGAGCCGGGGATGCCAGAGAGAGAGAGAGAGACACACACGGAGCTGTGTGTATTCGTGGTCGACGTCTGTTATTATGTTCCAGTTTGATGTTATAATTAAAGTCTTGTTGAGTGTTGATCCGGTTCCCGCCGCCTCCTTTCCCGAACCCTGTTACAACCCATTATTGTACTACCATTCTCTTGTATGGCTAGTATCGGGGTTAAAAAGGCACTACATTGAGCATGTACAGCAAATATTCACAAAAAAAAAACAAAAAAAACATTACATTTATAAAATATTGCATTGATAGGCTTGTGTTTATGATTTGTATGTTTTTGATCATTGCTGTTAAAGGTAAGAGTAATTTAACAGACACATTTGGTAAGATATCCGACGCTGGTTAGGTTAGATCTGTCTAAAGTCCATATCAGATCAAGTATCCTTCAGTACGGCATCTCTGATCTAAATACAACAGTCATGTTGTACACCAGCAAATGTGGGACATATCAGCTTGTCAGAGTTTAAAGCAAAACAAAACAAAAAACATCTGTCAAAAGAGCTTATAAAGAGAGAACTCTACAAGAAACTCATTGCCTTTGTGATCTCTCAACATTTCACTCTCTTTTTTGCTTCTTTCGATGACAGTAGAAAGACTCTAGAGTACAAGCAATCCAATCTAACCATTTGTAAATACAACATTGTAGTTGATTGTCTTACTCATGTAAATCCCTCCTCGACTGACTAAATGTATAATTAATTTGAGACTGAACAAATTTGGAACTTTGCAATCAAAAATGTACCCAGTCAGCATGATACAGTTGGACATTAAGTTACATGCCATGTTACCCAGCTGTCAGTTGTGTGTTAGTCAGATGTCTTCTTTGGATTTTTTGGGGAAAGGCAATTATTACACAAACTGCCCACTTTCTGCTCTTCAAGGCCAGGAAGGGCTTGGTTGGAATGTGATTGGAATGGTGCGCTAAGGTCTGAAGCCCAAATCTTGGGAGTGTCAAGGGTTTGTACCCTGCAAGGCTGGTATCTCTGGGGCAGGAGGGATCAGGGGTCAGGATGGAGGAGTGCTTATCCGTGTACTTTCCTGGCATGGAGGACTGCCGGAGCTGGAGTTTTGCAGTGTTTTGATTGACACAGGTCCCACATTCTCTGGGTCAGAATGCACAGGCTGTCTGCGAGCCCTCTCAAATTCTTCATCCTAGGCATAAGAATCAATTAGCTTTTCAGTCACGCCAAAAGAATAATCTTAACAACTGGTCAAACAAATCCTTTACAAAGTGCTTTTACATAGTGTCAGGTATAATATTTAAATAGACATTTAAAGGGGCCATATCATGGAAACAGGATTTTCCTTCCTCTTTTTCTATAACAGAGGTCAATGTACTATTTACACATACTTTAACCTTCACAATACAAAGCTCCCTCCTCAGTCTACCCAGCCTATTTATAGAAACTAAGATGCAAAAATGATTCATTCAGAAATAAAGTGACATCACAACCATAAGCACCATAATTTGACCAGCATAAACACCAAAACATGACCAGACACATTATCAAAGACTATTTAGTTATCAGAAACATGGCCCACCATGATCAGGTAACCCAATCCTTACAGAGATCATTTACTTATAGACCTCGTTTACACCTGGTATTAAGATGCGTCCCGAGTGATCCGATCACATGTGGTCAGGCGTGACACATCGCTGTTTACACCTGGTCATTTAAATGCGGCTCCTGTGACCACTAGTGTTCGGATTTCGAGGGGAGGGTCTCTGATTTCATGAGGACATACATCAATCACTATGTCATTGTGTTACTGCATGATAATTAACCACAAAAGTCATAAGACAAAAAAAAAAGCATGAAGAACCGGCATGCCGTTTTTCCAAGATGTAGTTGAAATTTTATCTAAGCACAAACGTAACACTTTGAGCAGAATTCTCATTTATTATAGTGGAGTACCTGTAAGGAGTTTTACATGTGTGTCCTTGTCATCTGTGTGTCTGTAGGTTGATATCAGACACACTGAAGAAGATCCATGAAGTTCTCGTGCTTGTGTATAGATTTGCTTTTTCACATTTTCTGATCGGATGGTTATTTCCTTTTAAAGCTGTTCATAACCGGCAAAGTTTAAACTCTTGTTTTAGCACAGCGGTTGATTGACAGGTGAGGGGTGGCACTTCACTGCTTTCAAGACGCATTCAGGACGGATTACTCTTTACTGTAATTTTATAGTCATTTTAGGATTTTAGTGTTTGTTGACATTACAACGTCATGGTAACAAAGTTATAGCCAGTTTTGCAACTTTACACAGAAAAGGATAGTAAGTGATTTTATCACACTAAAACCATATTTACATGCATATACTTTATGTATTGTAGCTCTACATTTTTGATAATGGGAGTATTTTAATGTTCAAAAATTGGCCTCCCCATTCACTTCCATTGTAAGTGCCTCACCGTAACCCAGATTTTTGCTTTTTGTTTTTTTTTTTTTTTTTTTTTTAAAGGAAGGACAAGTCGAAATTATTTTTTGTGGTAATCAAAATTTTGCCACAAATGCTGTCGATTGAGCTTAACTTGTATTGAACCCAGAACATTCCTTTAATACCAAGTGTAAACAGGGTCATATAAGTCTACAAATACTAATATTGTAAAGGTACAATAGCAGACAGCCAGATTAATTCTAATGGTCACAGAGTAGGTTGGAAAACAGTCATGAAATACAAAATTCTGACTGTTTATGGTGGACTTCAGAAAAAGATTTTATGATACAGAGTGCAGGGTACAACCCCTTTAAATGTAAATGTATGAGACTCACAGTGTCTGCGGTCAGTTCCTCTTCTGTATGTTCACTGTGTTGGTTGTAAATCTCCATGTCTGATAGAGCGCTCTCTGCCATCTCCTCTTCATAGTCGGTTTGATAGTCTGATTCATCTGTGGGAGAGAGACAGGAGGGAGGAAGATTATCCTAATGATGTATATGTTTGTCCAGAAACCACATAACACTAACTGACATCCAACTGAGAAGCAGCCAAACAGAGATCAATATGCTGGGAATTTAATTGTCAGTAGGAATCATGCCGAAAATCCCTGAAACAGACTGCCAAATATCCTCAGAAGGGCTTGAGTGAATTTACAAGGATCTCAACACCATCACCTACCATCCATATGAGCTGTTTTAACTGGTTCAATGCGAGAGACAATCTCAGCCAGATCAGTGAAGGAGGCATTTGGACAGGTCACCACCTGCAGAGACGACAATAAATTAAAGGGAAGAACTGGTCTAACACATCACACTACCAGAAAAAAGTTTGTACACACTTAACTGAAATGTTTCTTATGATCTTAAAACCCTAAAACCCTAAAGGATTATACTTGCATGTTTGAAATTAGTTTTGTAATATAGAATGAGTAGGTGTGTCCAGAAATTTCTCTGGTACTGTATCTCTAGCAATCGGTATTAAAATCCTTTGGGTTGGTTTATCTCTAGCTCACATTATTGCTTTGAGTTTTGTGGAATTCCTCTTGATGTCTGTCCTTCATCATCTTTTCAACCACTCCACTCCTGCACCACACATCAAACACTGTCTTCCCATGATGGTAGCCCACTTCCTGTTGAAATACAAACACATGGCAAGCCAAAACAAGTCAGAAAAACGTCATAAGAACGATTAAGAGATTTATGGTGCAGGAAGTAGACTGTGAAAAATAAGAGATAAAAGACTCACGCTGATCTCATCAAACTTGCCGAACTCGAGCGTGCGGTATCTGTCGATGGGAGGTCTGATATATTCACAGTAGTCGCTGCTTTTAACTGACTCAAGCTGTCTCACAGAGCATACGTAAGCCAGCCGGGCCTGGATCTCAGTCATGTTCAGCACCTAAAACATGGGCACACAAACCCTTCGAAATCTCAAATCAAAAACAACCTTAATAAACAAGCTAGATTTTTACATTTTCAAAAGAACCTGAGAGTGGAGCTTGTGCGGAAGAAAGACACCGCCACAATGCTAGGGTGTTTGGATGGTTGCAAGGGCATTGCTATGCAGATACTAAGTTTCTCTGGGTGGTTTTAAATGTGTTGCTGTCTCCAACATATGACTCGGCCCCTACTTCCATGTAAGTCTTGGGATTTCAAATAAATGAACAATAGTAAATCAGAACCACTAATTAGGTAAATACAACACTCAGCTAATGTCTCCCTTTACCTTGACTTTCTCAGCCAGTGGGTTGAACCGTTTCCATAGCAGCCACCATCCGGAGAGGGCATCCCCATAGTTGGTGAGGTTGGTTTCATCTTGGCTGCCCACATCGATTGCAATCACCACCTTGGCGCCCATGGAGCGTGCCACGTCCGCTGGATCATGGGAAGAAGACACTATTTCAGCAGCTTTACATGCATGACAAAGTGTGTTTTCCATGGCATATTTCAATGTCTGGTGGAGGGTTTCAAGCCTTAGGAGCTTATGTACAACTACACGGTTGACGGTTGCAGGCGGTATCGCAGCATCAGGACCCGCACCAGCCGACTTCATGACAGCTTCTTCCCCCAAGCGATCAGACTTTTGAACTCTTGATCTCTCACGATCAATATACATCACCACTGCACTTTATTAGCCTCAGACTGGACTCACATTTTATACTTCTCTTAATAACACACTGGCAACTGACTATCAACTGACAGCTGAATGTCAACACAACACTTATATTTATTTCCACTGATTGCGTGGGGGGGTGGGTACAGTGTATTTTTATTGTATACAGTCTTCTTATTCTGTGAATATACTGTATATTATTAGGTGTATATTGTGTTGTGTAACAAGATGTGTAAACTGTGTTATGTGTAAATCAAAAGTTTATTGTAATTGTCATCCTGCTATGTTGCTTGGAACTGCACCCAAGATTTTCACCCACTGTTGCACTTGTGCATATGGTTGAGTGACAGTAAAGGGATTTGATTTGATTTGACACACCTGGCAGGTTGTTGATGTAGCCTCCATCCATGAGCAGGTGTCCATCTTTTGGATCACACAGTGGTGGCAGGTAACCAGAAAGAGACATGCTGGATCGCACATACCTCCACAGAGAGCCTGACAGAAAGGAGCAAATTTTAGACATTTATCCTTGTTATGCAGGAGCCAATAAACATAGGTGGACAGTGTGAATGTACCAACCATCAGTGTGCACTCTCATCGTGGAGGCGGTGATGTCTGTGGTGATGTTGAAATATGGGATCCAGAGGTCCTGTAAGAAATCATGGTTAAGCCACTGAGTTTGCTGATCGTGATACCTTAGGAGCCAAAAAGAGACAGTTTCCTACCTCTATCTGCTTGTCCTTAAAGACAGCATTAATGCTAGAGTTGAATGCAGCTCCGGAGAACATAGAGGTGACAGGGTAGGTCAAGTCCAGCACTTTCTTAAACACTGATGTCATTTCCTGGAGAGGAGGGGGAGAGTTAGCATTCTGTGCTCTAAGTGGTTCTTTAATTGGACCCATGGGATAGGAAAAGGAAAAGAAAGGAAAGAAAAGAAAAAGGAAAGGAGAGGAGAAAGGAAGGAAAAGGAACAGGAAAACGAACAGGGGAAAAAAAGGAAAACAATAATAATAATAAAACTAAATAACAAAAAGAATAATAAACATAGAAAAGACAAAACAAAACAAGAAAAACAAAAAACAAGACAATTAAAATAATATCTAAACTAAATAAATCAAATAAAACAAAACCAAAAGAACAAAAGTAAATAAAACAAAAACAAATAAAGACTAAAAACAAAATAAAACCAAAACAAAAGTAGGGACAAAAACACTCTCACCATGGCCCACTCTCTGGCTCTGATCTTCATCCTGCTATAACTGCGGTCCTCTGCATACAGAGCGCCCATCATGGAACCAATTGAGGTGCCACCCACCAGATCAATGGGGATTCCCGCCTCACTTAATGCACGAATGATGCCCACCTGAGAGCAACCCCTGAAAGTGGAAAGACAGGATGGACACAGGGTGAATGGGTAAATAAAACCAGTGATACACAGCCTATATGGAATATAATCTTTCTGTTCTGCACTATCGTTTCAACAACTATCCATACTGTACTATCATTTAAAAAAAATGATGATGCCTGGCAGTATTAGTAATAACTACTCTGACCCTCTGTTGTAAGCGATAAACAAGCCTTCTGTTGTTCTGTCTTTGTAAAGCTCTAGGGGGGCTTTCTATCCTAAGGGAGACAAAGCACTATTAACACTGTACACAGAATCAATCACAGGTTAAGGCACTAGGGAAACATGGAAGAAAATAGCAACCAACCTTTAATCACCTCCTGAAAAACCACAAGAAAGACAGAACAGACAAACAGAAGCCATCATAAAAAAAAATAAATAAACACAGAGAGAGCAAAAGAGAGCATGCGAGATAGAAGGTCAAACAAAGACTTGATAGGGAATGGGAAAGGGCTTTTAAAGAAAAAGGTCCCAGTAGTGTAAACAAGAGTAAAAGTGTTTTTTTTTCTCCATTATTACAGATCTAGTTTTAAGTATAAGAGGTGGATACCTTGCTCCTCCTCCCCCCAGTACCAGTGCAATGGCGTTGCCTGTCAGTACGCGGGCCAAGCGAGAAAAATCAGAGTGACGGTCAGCAGGTTTCAGGAACACACGCTGATACATCTCTCTCTGATGGAGAAAAACACAATGACTTCAACCAGAGCAAAAGCCACAGAAGACTAGCAGTGGACTGGTGTAAGGAAGTAGATCATAATGGTCAGAAAGCATCGGTTTTCTCAAATAAACTTTCTAAAAGAAAGATTCATCTTTGGTTCTACTTATCTTTTCTTTTGATATCCTCAGACTAAGATTTGCCAGAACATAACACAAAAGATAATGGTGCTAAAGGACACTGCAGCACCAGTCACAGAAAGCAACTTGACAGGAATATCAAGAGTTACTTAAATATTTAGAAAGCTAACAAAAGTATCATAAAAAGCACTAGTCGTATTGATGGAAAAGTCGACAAGACAAAAATGAGAACTACTGGAGCCACATGTAATACTGAATGTGTTGTACCAGTTTTGGCAGGCTCCTCTTGGAAAAGACCCTGCGGGGGCAGGACAGGTGAAGGTGTCTGGAGATCCAACTCCGCATGTTCAGCCATTCGGCTGTTCCTTTGGGTGGAGGGCCGTCCTCGCGGTGCAACAACACCAGCTGTTTCTGCGCCCTCACCGCACTTACTTCTAACATACGCTCCAGCTGAGAGACAGAGAAAGAGAGAGAGTAAGGTCTGAATATCATCCTTTAATCAACTACGCTGTCTAAATGCATCATAATAATGAAATTATGTTCTTAAAGGGATAGTTCACCCAAAAATTCAAATTCTCTCATTATTTACTCTCATTTCATCCCAGATGTGTATGACTTTCTTTCTTCAGCGAACACAAAGATTGTTAGAAGAATATCTCAGCTCTGTAGGTCCATACAATGCAAGTGAATGGCGAACAGACCTTTTCAGCTCCAAAAATCACATAAAGGAACCATAAAAGTAATCCATACGACTCCAGTGTTTAAATCCATAACTTCATTAGCAATATAATAGGTGTGAGTGAGAAACAGATCAAAATATAAGTCCTTTTTTCTGAAAGTTAAAGTGGAGATTTAGAGTAAGAAGGACTTGCATATTGTTCTGTTTCTCACCCACACCTATTATAACGCTTCTGAAGATATGGATTTAAATACTGGAGTCTTATGGATTATTTTTATGTTACCGTTATGTGATTTTTGGAGCTACAAAGTAGGGATGTGCACGAGTAGTCAAATACTCAAGTATTCATTCTGCAATAATTATTCAAAAAGTTAAAATACTATTCGAATCATATATACAGTGAGATGCATGTTAAATCCTGAACACACAAACTAAAACTGGCAGTTATAACAGAATGCACTGGGTAGTGCTGCTGAGTGTGGACACAAGTTGATCACATTTGATGAGCAAACCATTCTGTCAGTATGTTTAGATGGACACCAAAAAAGCAGGTTATTGTGAAAATGTGGCTTACTGCAAGAAAGCTGGGTTCCTGTTTAAATGTACTGGATAAGCAGTGTACACTTTACTCCCTTATATGTGCAGCTCACCAGAAAGTAGTGTCCCCTTAGCAACGTAATCTCCCCGATGCTTCTGTAAACAACAAACATGGCATCCGAGAAAGACTTTGCTAGCTGAGGTAAGGGACATTCCGTCATTTAAACTGGTGTGTATAAATGAGTATAGTTTACTGAGCATGTGGATATGCTTGTTTTTCCTCAACAAAAACACGAGATACAATATAAACATAACTATTATACGTCAAGTGTTTATACTCATCCTGTACTTTAACTGCGTCAGTCTACTTCATTAATGGTTTCTTTTTCTTTGCTTTGCATGAGCCTAAATGCTTTCATTCTATACTTTTTTGTTTTCACACATTGCTTGTTTAAATATATATAAGAAAAACACAGGACATAATATAAGCTTGTTTTGGATATAATTAGAAGCTTGTTTTTTTTTTTTTTTTAATGGTGACAACCTTTATGACTACAAAAATTATTTTACAACGTCTCTTTCTCATTAATTACCTTCATTTAAATAATAGAATATTCGAATATTCGTTTTTTATGAGCTTAAATATTCGAATACAAATTATTGATGAATGCCCATCCCTACTACAAAGGTCTGATCACCATTCACTTGATTTGTATGGACCTACAGATTTGACATACTCTTCTAAAAATCTTCTTTTGTGTACTGCTGAAGAAAGAAAGTCATACACATCTGGGATGGCATGAGGGTGAGTTAAAGATAAAGAGAACTTTTATTTTTGGGTGAACTATCCCTTTAAATTAAATTCTTTAGATGCACAAACAAATCAGTTTCTTTGGGAAGGTAATTTCATTCAAAAGAGCAATTATCAATCTGTTCTCTGGACGGGTTGGCACGCATTCAAGAAAACATCCACATACTCTCTTATTTTTATATGAATACATTTGCCCACTTCAGACCCTTTTAACACATGAGCTTAACATCTCTTATTCAGAGATCAGCGCTGTAGCAGCCGTACCCTTTAAAGCCAGCAGAATACACATGATCAATGAGGATGTTGCTCTAACCTGGACCTGCGATCCAATTCAAACACACTGGCTTGATTGCCGAAACCCTGGTAATCTAAAAGCATTCTCCCTGCTGCACGTAAATGATTAATCTCTCACTCTCAAGGAAAAGAAGCGAGTACGACCTGCAGTTCAACTTGGTCTATTACTGTATGCTTAGTGTTCCTGTGATCAGGGTAGTTCTGTGGTGATTTACAGGACAGAAGATAAAAACTGCACCCTCAGTAAATCTGGAACAGTATTAGCCATTTTTAGCCCAAAGTGTTATGGTTCAAATGGCTTAATTTTACTTGTGTTCAGCCTATAAAAATACCTGTCATCCTGTGCGAATGATAAATTACAGACACTGAAGCCCATTTCATTAGAGTCTATTGGACTGAAGCATTTTTATATTAAAAGATTCTTCTTCAATATTAAAATGTTTCCAGCAACTTTGCAGTAAGAAGCCATGGATATACACTATATTGCCAAAAGTATTCGCTCATCTGCCTTTAGACGCATATGAACTTAAGCGACATCCCATTCTTAATCCATAGGGTTTAATATGACATCGGCCCACCCTTTGCAGCTATAACAGCTTCAACTCTTCTGGGAAGGCTTTCCACAAGGTTTAGGAGTGTGTTTATGGGAATTTTTGACCATTCTTCCAGAAGCACATTTGTGAGGTCAGACACTGATGATGGACGAGAAGGCCTGGCTCGCAGTCTTCGCTCTAATTCATCCCAAAGGTGCTCTACCGGGTTGAGGGCAGGACTCTGTGCAGGCCAGTCAAGTTCTTCCACACCAAACTCGCTGATCCATGCCTTTTTGGACCTTGCTTTGTGCACTGGTGCGCAGTCATGTTGGAACAGGAAGGGGCCATCCCCAAACTGTTCCCACAAAGTTGGGAGCATGGAATTGTCCAAAATCTCTTGGTATACTGAAGCATTCAGAGTTCCTTTCACTGGAAATAAGGGGCCAAGCCCAGCTCCTGAAAAACAACCCCACAACATAATCCCCCCTCCACCAAACTTCACAGTTGGCACAATGCAGTCAGACAAGTACCATTCTCCTGGCAACCACCAAACCCAGACTTGTCCATCAGATTGCCAGATGGAGAAGCGTGATTCGTCACTGCAGAGTCGCTTCCACTTTGTTATAATACCACTGACAGTTGACTGTGGAATATTTAGTAGCGAGGAAATTTCACGACTGGACTTGTTGCACAGGTGGCATCCTATCACAGTACCACGCTGGAATTCACTGAGCTCCTGAGAGCGGCCCATTCTTTCACAAATGTTTGTAGAAGCAGTCTGCATGCCTAGGTGCTTCATTTTATACACCTGTGGCCATGGAAGCGATTGGAACACCTGAATTCAATTATTTGAATGGGTGAGCGAATACTTTTGGCAATATAGTGTATGTAATGCAGTACCAGTGTAACATAACCAGCTCTTATAAGACAGTGGTCTTTATTCTGAAAGTAGGGATAATGTAATGTCAAACCTCTCCAACAGCTGGGTCCTGCTCTCCCAGTCCAACGATGATAATACAATCTGCCTGTCTGATGCAGCGTTGAGTCCAGGGGGTGAGTGACACATCTGTCTGGTACAGGACTATGCGATGGATGTCTTCCTGCTGACCCAGCCAACTCGACAACCTGTATTCATGCACACTGGGGTAGAGTGGGAAACAATTGAACTTTCAGGTGCTTCTCAGGGCATGTGCAAGTAACTTGATTTGTGCAATATTTTTTAAGTTGCTTTGGTAAGAAACAACTCCTAAAATGTAAATGTGATGTTATGATGTTTATATAAACACGTCAAAATTGGGTCAGGTTGGAGTCATCCATATTCTTGCTATTCAGCATTACACTGGACTGAGAATGCAGATAAAAGAAATTACTACAATGAAACATAGTTGAGTCAAATCAGCACAAAACTTTTTCTAGCTGCTTGTGAGTAATGGGTAGGGATTTTCCGAAACGCGTAATAGAGAATGCACTAAATTAGATGAATTTACAGCCTGAAATATTTCAGTGCAGAGTTAAATAAAAAAAATAATTTATTTACTTTATATTTATTAATTATTTATTTTCGTGGCTTTTAGATTCCCTGATATTTCCAAGGTTAACATGACCAGAGGAACCCTGCAGATGCTGATTTATAGCAGTAGTCGAAGATCTAAACTTCAAAAAGTTTTGTACTTTTCCACTTCACCCCTGTAAACGAACATATGGAGTGTTTACGGTAGACAGTATCCCAGTACATATAAACTCAGCAAAAAAAGAAACGTCCATTTTTCAGAACACTGTACCTTAAAAATAATTTTGAAAAAATCCAAATAACTTAACAGATCTTTATTGTAAAGGGTTTAAACAATGTTTTCCATGCTTGTTCAATGAACCATAAACAATTAATGAACATGCACCTGTGGAACGGTCGTTAAGACACTAACATCTTACAGATGGTAGGCAATTAAGGTCACAGTTATAAAAACTTAGGACACTAAAGAGACCTTTCTACTGACTCTGAAAAACACCAAAAGAAAGATGCCCAGGGTCCCAGCTCATCTGTGTGAACGTGCCTTAGGCATGCTGCATGGAGGCATGAGGACTGCAGATGTGGCCAGGGCAATAAATTGCAATGTCCGTACTGTGAGATGCCTAAGACAGCGCTACAGGGAGACAGGAAGGACAGCTGATCGTCCTCGCAGAGACAGACCACATGTAACAACACCTGCACAGGATCAGTACATCCGAATATCACACCTGCGGGACAGGTACAGGATGGCATCAACAACTGCCCGAGTTACACCTGGAATGCACAATCCCTCCATCAGTGCTCAGACTGTCCACAATAGGCTGAGAGAGGCTGGACTGAGGGCTTGTAGGCCTGTTGTAAGGCAGGTCCTTACCAGACATCACCGGCAACCATGTCGCCTATGGGCACAAACCCACCTTCGCTGGACCAGACAGGACTGGCAAAAAGTGCTCTTCACTGACGAGTCACGGTTTTGTCTCACCAGGGGTGATGGTCAGACTCACATTTATCATCGAAAGAATGAGCGTACACCAAGGCATGTACTCTGAAACTGGATCGATTTGGAGGTGGAGGGTCCATCATGGTCTGGGGCGGAGGGTCACCGCATCATCGGACTGAGCTTGTTGTCATTGCAGGCAATCTCAACGCTGTGCGTTACAGGGAAGACATCCTCCTCCTTCATGTGGTACCCTTCCTGCAGGCTCTTCCTGACATGACCCTCCAGCATGACAATGCCACCAGCCATACTGCTCGTTCTGTGCGTGATTTCCTGCAAGACAGGAATGTCAGTGTTCTGCCATGGCAAGCGAAGAGCCCGGATCTCAATCCCATTGAGCACGTCTGGGACCTGTTGGATCGGAGGGTGAGGGCTAGGGCCATTCCCCCCAGAAATGTCCGGGAACTTGCAAGTGCCTTGATGGAAGAGTGGGGTAACATCTCACAGCATGAACTAGCAAATCTGGTGCAGTCCACTCTGATTATTTTGGGGAATGTGTGTTGTAGCCTTGTCTATGTGGATCTGTTGTTGTTAAAATGTCAAATAAATGACGGATGTACTGCAGCCTGTCAATAACACTGATAGAAACAAGACCAGAGTTCTTTGAATTAAATCTATTCAGAAACACAGCAAACTCAGTCCACAACAGAGACAAACATCAGCATTGGAGATCTCACACCGAGTTTGAGGGACATGACTCATGCGGCAAATCAGAGAACTGTTTATTTATGGGGTTAATTGTGTTGTTCATTTGCACATCACAAAATACATCTCCTTTCATCTTCCTCTTCAAACAACTACTGTGCTGAAAAAAAAAATAAATAAATTTCAATGAGCTAAAAACATTTATTTATTTTACAATCTGCATCCATTAAATGGTGAATTTGCATGTTCTAACAGACTGAGTGGGCATACGTTTATAAACTAATATTTGACGCCACATTATCAGGCTTTCCAAATATTTAGTCGAACAGTATGAGGACTTTTCACTATTTGTATCACTCCGCTTGTCTGTGTTCACGGCATTCCAGACAAGCTGTTAGTCTGTGAACTGATCAGCAACACACAAAGGTTGAAATATGCACTGACTTTGTTTGAAACCATTTTCGCTAGTGGAGCAAAAATAGACTAAATAAAAATGTAGGTTTCTTAACATCAACTTATTGTTTATCGAACTATTGCGTAAAAGCAATTTCACACTCACAATCATGCTGATGTGCTGAACATCAGAATAGCTGCTGATCTGTGCAGATATTCAGTACAACAGCCATCTAGCTTGTTTAATTTTGCTTAATTAACTAATAGTTGATGTTACTTTGATGTAGTACCTGTCTAATGCAGCAGATCCAAGGCGCTGTTTGATGCTGTCACTAGTCAAAAGAAGAGTAGGACCTGGCAACACATTAATAAGCACATAAAAAACATAAAACAGTGATTGTCAGCAATAAAATTTCACTCAATATATTTATGAAGCTTTCTTCCCTACTGTACACCTGCTTATTTCTTTTTTATTTTTGATTATATAATTTACAGTATATGGCCCTGCCTCTTGTAGTCCCCACATTTTTTGCTGACAGATTTTCCAATTAATCTATTTTTTACTCAATGCTAAGTTTGGCACCAAAATCTTTTTACTTGGTGTTGAGAATAAAAGTTTGGTTTGACACATCCAATGTAGTGTGTCGAAAGATGAGATCCACTCTTATCCATTTGCCACTGAATAATGTCTCTTTTAATACCCTTTCTGTTCTTTACAGTTTTTTATTAAAAACAACAACAAAAAAGAAACATTATTTCTAATCACACAATGCACAGAAGAAACTGTACACGTTCTCTCTTGTTAATATAAGCTCACTGGCTGAACAATTGGTAGGCTTAGAGGCAGTACCATTTCAGCTCGTTCAACTGTACATATAAATGTAAATACTTGTAAATAGTACAAATTATGTATGCAAAAAATAAACATGTAATAAAAACATATGTATGCAATACAATGTCATTTCTAGACATTATATGATGGAATACATTGTACATTTAAAAATACGAAAAACTAATATAATACAATTTGTAAAATTAATATTCGTAATATACCAAGTTAGAAGGTCCCCTTTATAATTGCCAGCATTAGCTAAAATGTTTTTCATATGTCAGCAAATTAGACATCATAACTGAAATATAAACAACTTAATCGGAACTGAATCAGAATCTAATCGAATCAGGATGTCAATAGATCAAACCAATACTAACTGATCAATAATAAACAATATTAATGATGATGTGAAATGAAATACTGTAGTCTTTGGTACACTTTTGGTTTTGTGTTGATGAAGGGGTACTTCAGCCTTACTGATGGTACTGTGGGGGTAGGTACGTCAAAGTTTAGGAAACACTGCACTAATAAATCATAAAATGACAAATGGGTCTCCCTACGGTCTCGTTAACTTTATGGAAATGCATACAGGACAGCCACAAGACAAGTCTATTAAGTGTGTAATTTGAGAAGGGGCCTCACCGATTGCCAGAAGTGCATGCTGAAGTTCTAGGGTGAACGCAGTCAGAGGGACCTCTTCCGATACTGGTAGCACAGTGATGGTGGAAAGGTTTGAGGCAGGGTTCCCTGCATCCCATTTACTTCCGGGAGTGTGCAGAGCCAGACTGCGAGCTTTAGTAACAAAGATGAATGTTAAAACAGCACCAGATACACAGCAGTTATTTTGCATCAGCCTGGATCATCAGTAGACTGGATACTTCTGGCTCTGATGGAGCAGGTAAAGATTGAACACTGATAGTTGTTTTATACACACACCTGACAAAGGTCCATTAACCTGCTGGAGGATCTTCTGTCCGAGCAGGTGAATTAGCCTTGTGACTACCTAATGAGATCAAATAGACAGATCAGAAATAAGGTTAAGGGTCTGAGGGAACGCTCATCAGTGTGTGCAGCAGATGTGGTGTGGTTGACGTACTTGTGGGAATTTCCTCTTAATGGAATTGAGAGCTCCCTCAGGTAGTTTAGCCAGTTCTGAGTCTCGAACAGCATGAACAGTAGTCGCTCTGTT
This sequence comes from Myxocyprinus asiaticus, assembly GCF_019703515.2. Lineage (NCBI taxonomy): Eukaryota > Metazoa > Chordata > Actinopteri > Cypriniformes > Catostomidae > Myxocyprinus > Myxocyprinus asiaticus. The sequence goes on along the minus strand of NC_059383.1, from coordinate 31,578,582 downwards.
CTGATGGGTCAGAGCTTCCACCTGTATTCACACACAAACACACAAGATAATGAATGTAAAAACAATGCAGTATTTGATTTTGAAGCTTGCTTGGGCACAACAGTTTACATTATCAAGAATAATGTATTGTATATTTTGCCTCATTTAAAAAAAGAGAAACCAAGATATTAAGATACCATGAATAAAAATAGTTCACCCAAAAATAAATAAATGTGTCAGCATTTACTCACTTTCTTCCAAGGAAAAAGAACGAAAGGTCATAAGGGTTTGGAGTGACACGAGAGCGAGTACCATAAATGATGACAGAATTTTGGGTGAACTATTTCTTTAATTGCACATAAGAGCTAAAATCAGCACCAATACAACTCTAATTTCAAGAATAGAAATGGAGTCAATCTATGACGTAGAGGAGGCTAAATCAGGCCTTCATTCACATTACACAGTGCCATGGACAAAGCATCACCTCTGTACCCATGGCATTGACATGGATAGGTATTCTTAGCAGCATAGGCATCACCATGGATACGCAAAAGATGCTGGCCAATCACAATGAAGAATAAATGAATAACGAGATTAAGGGATCTCCCGGGAGATACTGTTATCTAAATAAGTGAGTCTGCCCTCTCTGATGCACACCTGTGGCACGTATTTGTAAAAGAATACGTCAATGCCAGTGCATGCCACCAAGACTATTTTGAGACATAACTGTACATATAATGAGCAGAGTTCCGATAGCAAGTATGCAATCATATGCAATATGGAGTAATAATGGCTTACGTGCCCATAAAAAGACAGGAATAATCCCTGTCATATAACCAAATATAAGGTTATAGAGGTTTGTGAATAATGGGCAAAAATTGGCAGGAATAATGACATTATAATACATGGCTCAACAATAAGGATTTTCTCAGCCAGCCCAGTGAAGCCAGCAGTTCAGCCATTTTCATTGGCCACAAACATATGAAGGCTTTGAAAGCAAATATGACAGCATTTTATAAAATTACAAATATATATATGTGTGTGTGTGTGTGTGTGTGTGTGTGTGTGTGTGTGTGTGTGTGTGTGTGTGTATACAGTTGAATTTTACATACACCTTAGCCAAATACATTTAAACTCAGTTTTTCACAATTCCTGACATTTAATCATAGAAAACATTCCCTGTCTTAGGTCAGTTAGGATCGCTACTTTATTTTAAGAATGTGAAATGTCAGAATAGAAGAGACGATCATTTATTTCTCACATTCCCAGTGGGTCAGAAGTTTAACCGAGACAGGTTTGTAGGCCTCCTTGCTCACACACGCTTTTTCAGTTCTGCCCACAAATTTTCTATTGGATTGAGGTCAGGGCTTTGTAATGGCCCCTCCAATACCTTGACTTTGTTGTCCTTAAGCCATTTTGCCACAACTTTGGAGGTACGCTGGGGGTCATTGTCCATTTGGAAGACCCATTTGCGACCGACCTTTAACTTCCTGGCTGATGTCTTGAGATGTTGCTTCAATATATCCACATAATTTTCCTTCCTCATGATGCCATCTATTTTGTGAAGTGTACCAGTCCCTCCTGCAGCAAATCACCCCCATAACATGATGCTGCCACCCCCATGCTTCACGGTTGGGATGGTGTTCTTCGGTTTGCAACCTCATCCTTTTTCCTCCAAACATAACGATGGTCATTATGGCCAAACAGTTACATTTTTGTTTCATCAGACCAGAGGACATTTCTCCAAAAAGTTAGATCTTTGTCCCCATGTGCACTTGCAAACAAAATCTGGCTTTTTTATGGTGGTTTTGTAGCAGTGGTGTCTTCGTTGCTGAGCAACCTTTCAGGTTATGTCGATATAGGACTCATTTTACTGTGGATATAGATATTTGTCAACCTGATTCCTCCAGCATCTTCACAAGGTCCTTTGCTGTTGTTCTGGGATTGATCTGCACTTTTCGCACCAAACTACATCCATCTCTAGGAGACAGAATGTCTCCTTCCTGAGCGGTATGATGGCTGCGTGGTCCCATGGTGTTTATACTTGCGTATTATTGTTTGTACAGATGAATGTGGTAATTCAGACATTTGGAAATTGCTCCCAAGGATGAACCAGACTTCCACAATATTCCATTTTTTTTTCTGAGGTTTTGGCTGATTTCTTTTGATTTTCCCATGATGTCAAGCAAAGAGGCACTGAGTTTGAAGGTAGGCCTTCAGGTGAGTTTGAAGGTACGTCCACAGGTACACCTCCAATTGACTCCAATTAGCCTATCAGAAGCTAATTGGCTAATTGTCTAAAGGCTTGACATCATTTTCTGGAATTTTCCAAGCTGCTTAAAGGCAAAGTTAACTAAGTGTATGTAAACTTCTGACCCACTGGAATTGTGATATAGTCAGTTAAAAGTGAAACAATCGGTCTGTAAACAATTGTTGGAAAAATTACTCGTGTCATGCACAAAGTAGATGTCCTAAACGACTTGTATAAGTAAAAACTATAGTTTGCTAATATGAAATCTGTGGAGTGGTTAAAAAAAATGAGTTAATGACTTCAACCTAAGTGTATGAAAATTTCTGACTTCAACTGTATATACTGTGTGTGTGTGTGTGTGTGTGTGTATATATATGTATTATAACTCCATGACAAGAATAAATTAAACACACTTCTGCTGGAAAACTATGGTATATGTGGCAAAACATCACAGATTTGTTTGAAATTTTCAACCAAGTCATCTTAATGCTTCAAAAACAATCACAAGTTATTTTTAAAATGTTAGCCAGCTATGGATAATGTTATCTGTGGGACATAATGTTCAATAAAAACATTTTTTATATAATGTCTGCAAGGCATGAAAGCACATGTAGATGACTGACAGACATGAAATATAGTGAAAACTCAGCACTGGCCCAATTCACAGTTTTCCTGGCTAACTACTGGGTGCCGTCATGATGATTCTAATTGCCATTGAACTGTTTTCTAGTTCCAGTCTCCATAAGAAACACTGCATAAACTACCTATTCACGCGTTCCAGAAGGAGAACATCAACCATTTTAAGAGTTAGTTGGAGTAAAAATGAGTTCAGGATCAACTTGTGCAATTGTTGACTTAAACTTTGACAGGTGAGGTACTGTAAAATCGCGACGGTCATTGGCCCTAGTGTTAATTTTTGCAATTTGTTTGTATTTCAGTCATAATTTTGGTTTTTAATTTTAGTCATAATGTTTGATATAGCAATATCAATATTTCGCCATGTCATAATCATTCATTTTAGTACATTTTTAGTTTATTCAATATTAGTTAAGGAAAATTACATTTTAGATGACATTAATGTGCAAAATGACTAAAACGTGTAAAAAGACCAAACTTTAACCAATTCAAACACCTACATCGATCAGCCACAACATTAAAACCACCTGCCTAATATTGTGTACGTCCCCCTCGTGCCGCCAAAACAGCGCCAACCCGTATCTCAGAATAGCATTCCGAGATGATATTCTTCTCACCACAATTGTACAGATCAGTTATCTGAGTTACCGCAGACTTATATTGAAATATGAGATATTTTGTGTTTTTGGCATCATTCTATAGTAAATTCTAGAGAGTATTGTGTGTGAAAATCCCAGGATATCAGCAGTTACAGAAATACTCATACCAGCCCCTCTGGCACCAAATAATCCATGTGATTATCTAATCAGCCAACCATGTGGCAGCAGTGCAGTGCAGTGCATACAATAAAGCAGATACGGGTCAGAAGCTTCAGTTAATGTTCACATCCACCATCAGAATGGGGAAAAAATGTGATCTCAATGATTTGGACTGTGGCATGATTGTTGGTGCCAGATGAGCTTGTCTGAGTATTTCTGAAACTGCTGATCTCCTGGGATTTTCAAGCATAACAATCTCTAGAGCTTACTCCGAATGGTGCCAAAAACAACAAACATCCAGTGGGCAGCAGTTCTGTGGACGGAAATGCCTTGTTGATGAGAGAGGTCAACAGAGAATGGCCAGACTGGTTCGAACTGAAAAAGTCTACCGTAACTCAGATATCCGCTCTGTTCAATTGTGGTGAGAATTGACACTGTTTTGGCAGCACGAGGGGGACCTACACAATATTAGGCAGGTGGTTTTAATGTTGTGGCTGATCGGTGTGTGTGTGTATATTATATTATATTATATATATATAAAATTATATATAAACATATTATTTATGTATAATATAACATTTAATTAATTAAACATTTATTTTAAAAGGTGAACCCAGTAATTTTTTCCTCATTAAAACATTTTAACTCCTAAAGACATTAATTGTAATTTTGCAATATATGTAGGAAAACATGGCCACTCACATTAAAATGAAGTCATAGCAGTCACCTTATAAAAGCTGTTTTATTCTACATGGAGACGGTCCACACATGGGGGCTGCCATGTTAGAATCACATGACCAGTCGAATACTACAAGCTTAATCGCAGTAACCGTCCTGTTATTTGACATTTCACTCACTGATTAAAGTAATCATGGCTGACTGTGAATACTACATTTCTACAATGGCATCTGAAACAGAAAACTATTTATTTTAAATGATGCTCCACACCACTAGATTTTACTGTTAGTCCAAGAGGACACAAACAGAAAAAAGTTACTGAGTGCACCTTTAAAAGTTTATCAACATAAACAACATGAGAAAACAGCCCTGAAAACAGTTGAAAACATAATAGTTTTAGCTACTTTTAAGAAGTTACTGTGTTTATAAAAGCATTAAAGCACTCAAGGGTGTGCTATATTGTAAATATAGTCACAGCCAATAGGGTTTAAGGCACTATGCAGCCTGTCATGCCTAACCTGAACAGGTAACAAATGGAGGTAAAAAGTTAAAGGCAAGAATAAGATTACTATGACAGCTTAAAATTCTATTCAAGTATTGTTGTGCATGTGTAAAAGCTCACCACTCCAATGAGATCCCCTCTGCCATACTCTCCCGTCAGCTCCTTTTTCCCATCCTCCTTCCTGATGACGGAACGCAGGCGGCCACTGAGCACTATAAAAGTACTGTCAGACGTATCACCCTGCCTGGGGGGGGGGGGGGGTTGTGTGTCATAGAAGATTTATGAGATGCTGAGAGAGCTTATCTGTCTAAGCCAGAGGCCTGAAGAGAAGAACTCGGCAATTTCATTAGATTGTATTTTGTCCAAAACTCTGACTAAAACGATCATGGGCTCAGAAAAATATCACAATAGAGAGCTTATCTGGAAGATGATCTCAGCTGAGCTAAGATTTCTGCATGGATGTAATTTAATACTAATACATACATAATACAAGGTACTGTGTTTAACATACCATTCTAAAAAGAAAGAGGTAATGACAGAGGGGCAAATATGGAGAAAATATACAGTATATCCATAAAGTATTCAGACCTCTTCATTTTTCTCACATTTTGTTATGTTGCAGCCTTACGCTAAAATGCTTATAATTATACATTTGTTTTACATCAGTCTACAATCCATACCCCATCATGACAAAGCAAAAACCAGATTTTTGATAACTATGCAAATTTATTAAAAAGAAACTTGTGAAAGAATCACATAAGTATTCAGACCCTTTACTATGACACTTGAAATTTAGCTTAGTTTCTACACTTTGATTGGAGTCCACCTGTGGCAAATTCAATTGATTGGACATGAACTGGAAAAGCCATGGAAAGACATACACCTGTCTATATAAGGTGTCACAGATGAAAATGCAAATCAGAGCAAAAACCAAGCCATAAGGTCAAAGGAACTGCCTGCAGAGCTCAGAGATAGGATTGTGTCAAGGCACAGATCTGAGGAAGGCTAAAAATAAATTTTGGCTGCATTGAAGGTTCCCAAGTACAAAGTGGCCTCCATAATTTTTAAATGTAAGTGTGGAACAACCAGGACTCTTCCTAGAGCTGGCTGCCCGGCCAAAATGTGCAAACAGGGGACAAGGGCCTTGGTAAGAGAGGTGACCAAGAACCCGATGGTCACTCTGGTTGAGCTCCAGAGATCAACCATGGACAACAATCACTGCAACACTCCACCGATCTGGTCTTTATGGCAGAATGGCCAGACGGAAGCCTCTCCTCAGTGCAAAACACATGAAAGCCCACTTGGAATTTGCAAAAAAGCACCTAAAGGACTCTCAGACTGTGAGAAACGAGATTCTCTGGTCTGATGAAATGAAGATTGAACTGTTTGGCCTCAATTCCAAGTGTCATGTCTGGAGGAAACCAGGCACCGATCATCACCTGCGCAATACCATCCCAGAAGTGAACCATGGTGGTGGTAGCATCATGCTGTGGGGATGTTTTTCAGCAGCAGGGACTGGGGGACTGGTCAGGATTGAAGTAAAGCTGAATGCAGCAAAATACAGAGATGTCCTCAATGAAAACATGGTTCAGAGTGCTCAGGACCTCAGACTGGGCCGAAGGTTCACATTCCAACAGGACAAAGACACTATGCACACGACCAAGACAACACAAGAGTGGCTTAGGGACAACTCTGTGAATGACCTTAAGTGGCCCAGTCAGAGCCCGGACTTGAACCCAATCGAACATCTCTGGAGAGACCTGAAAACGGCTATCCACTGACGGTCCCCATCCAACCTGACAGAGCTTGAGAGGATCTGCAGAGAAGAATGGCAGAAAATCCCCAAATCCAGATGTGCAAAGCTTGTCGCATCATACCCAAAAAGACTTGAGGCTGTAATTGCTGCAAAAGGTTCTTCAACTAAATACTGATTTAAGGGTCTGAATACTTATGTCAATGTGTGTGGAGGCGAGGGCATGGTCGAGCGTTCGTCTGGAAAGAAAGTAAGCGGTAAGGGTTCTCACCTGAGATGAATTGCTGGTAATTGCTTGTTTCTGTTTTCACAGTGAGAGATGGGGGAAATAAAAGGGCCAGTCCTCAGAGTGTGAGAGGAGGAGAGCCCAGCTGAGAAGCTGTTTGTGTGTTGGCCACTGCCGTTGAATTGAAGCTTCACCGTTACACGAGCCGAGGAGGACAACTGGCGGGTGCTGCGGAGCTTAGTACCCCAGGAGCAACGAACCCTCATGTGCTGCTAAGAAAATGGGGTCCCAAGATGATCCGGAGGCCTACCCTGAGCTCTTTGAGCACACAGCCAAAGCCCTGAGATGGCCAAAGGAACAACGGGCAGTACATCATCTTCCGCTGCTGACCGGGGAAGCCCAGATCACAGCCAACAACTTCTGGTCGCCAACCTCCTGGACTACGCATTGTTGAAGAAGTCCATCCTGCAATGGGCTGGCCGCAGTCCAGAAGAACATCACAAGCACTTCTGCTCCCTGACGCGGAGTGAGTTTGGCAGCCCGTTTGCCTTTGCCCAACAGTTCCGTGATGCCTACCAGCGGTGAGTGCTGGCTAAGGAGGACAGCAACGCCGATGATGTCATCAACTTGGTGGTGCTGGAGGGGATGGCCGAGTGGGTCCAGTGCCAGTGGTCAGCGTCGCTGGACAAAGCGGTCCAGCTGGCAAAAGACCATTTGTCGGCATATCCGGGGGCCAGCGCACCCCATGCCCTCCCCCCCGTTGTCTCTTCCCCCCTCCTTCCTTCTGCCCTATTCCGTTCCCCCGGAAACAGGGGAACATTCTCCCGAAACTGGCTTTCCTGTTCCAACAAACCCTGTCTCTCCCCTCTCTTCATCCCAGGTGAGGGAACCCACTGCCTCAGGTGTGGGCGGAAAGCTTGGGCCGCTCTGCTGGAGTGGCGGGAAGCCAGGTCAGGTCCGAGATCAGTGCCCTGTAATGGAGGTGGGGGCCTTGATCAGGGTCCCCGACACTCCACAGACCGCCCCCAAGGGTACATACCAAGCCTTGGTGGATTCAAATTGTAATCAATCCTCCATTCATCAGTGCTTGGTTCAAAACAAGGCATTGGATACAAATAATCGGATGAAGATGAGGTGTGTGCACGGGGATATTCATGATTATCCTGTAGTGACTGTCACGATTATGCTTTTGTCCCTGGTACATTATGTCGAGGCGATGGTTAGTCCTCGCCTCACCCATTCACTAATTTTGGGGACTAATTGGCCAACTTTTCAATTATTATTGAAGGAGTTGTGTGTGGATGGGTCCTGTGAGAAAGTGAGTCAGTGTTGGATGTGCGAAGCGCTGGCTGGGGAGGCGTGGCCTGGGGCGTCTACGTCTGCTCTGTGTTATACCAATTTGTGACCCTTCCTTTTGGTTTGTTTGGGGCATGGCTACACTTCAGCGTCTTATGGACAGGGTCCTCAGACTGCACACTGTGTATGCCACTGCCTATTTGGATGACACCATTATTTACAGTAATGATTGACAGCAGCACATGCAGCATATGGGGGCCTATCTGAGGTTGCTGCTATAAGCAGGGCTCATAGCAAACCCAAAGAAGTGCGCAACTGGGCGGGTGGAGGTACAGTATCTGGGGTTGGCCAAAAAGGAGGCGAGACAGTTCCTGGGGCTTACTGACTATTATTGAAGGTTTGTGCCTAATTATTTGGACGTCACCAGCCCACTGACTGATCTCACTAGAAAGGGAGCTCCAGACCTGGTCCAGTGGACGGAGCCGTGTCAGCAAGTATTCACACAGGTAAAGCTGCACTTTGTGGAGGGCCGCTTCTGCATTCCCCTGACTTCTCTCTACCTTTTGTTCTGCAGACAGACGCATCAAACAGGGGGCTGGGTGCTATACTGTCCCAGGTGGTGGAGGAGGAGGAGCGCCCGGGGCTGTACATTAGTCGGAAGCTCTCTATAAGAGAGACTAATACAGCACCATAGAGAAGGAGTGCTTGTGGGCGGTCCTCACTCTCCACTACTATTTGTTGGGATGAGCATTCACCCTCTGTTCGGACCATGCCCCACTCCAGTGGGTCCTCCGCATGAAGGATGCCAATGCCCGCATCACCCGTAGGTATCTGGCACTCCAGCCATTTAAATTCAAGGTGGTCCACAGGCCGGGGGCCCAAATGGCTGTCGTGGACTTCCTCTCCAGACAGTCTGGATGGTTCCCCGGCCTGAGTCGGGCGTTGGGGGTAAGTGGAGGCGAGGGAATGGTCGAGCATTCGTCTGGAAAGAGCGTAAGTGGTATGAATTTCTGGTAATTGCTTGTTTCTGTGTTCACAGTGAGAGACAGGAAAATAAAACAGCCAGTCCTCAGAGTGTGAGAGAGGGAGAGCCCAGCTGAGAAGCTGTTTGTGTGTTGGCTGCTGCCATTGAAATGAAGCAGCACCGTAACGCTTGAGCAAATGCGTTTTGTGTATCAATAAAAGTGACATTCCTGAGTTGGAATCGCCATCTCCCGCTTCCTCATTTCATTGAACCCGTTACAATGTGATATTTCAGTTTGTTTTTGTTTGTTTTTTTACAAATTTGCAAAGTTATCAAAAATCTGGTTTTGCTTTGGCATTATAGGGTATGGAGTGTAGATTGATGTGGGGAAAAAAATATTTAAAGCATTTTAGCATAAGACTGCAACATAACAAAATGTGAAAAAAATTAAGGGGTCTGAATACTTTATGAATGCACTGTAAGTGGTAAATATGACAGCAAATGAAATACACCTGTAGACAGCTCTGCCCGCCTCCACAGCCATCCAGTCAAGGGCAAAGTCAATCTGTCTGACGAAAGATGACATCCTTCTTACGACAGTATGAGCAACATTCAGCACCACTGTGGGTTCAGCTCGCATGATCCTGACACAATACACACATAAATATGGGACATTGTGTCAATGCATCTGCTGGAGAACCACTCAATTAAGCCTACCTGTCAATGTTGAGAAGGGCTTCAAATAATTATATCCTAAATTACACAAAAGGATTGTTTACCCAAAAATGAAAATTCTCTCATCATTTACTCACCCTCACTTCTTTAGCAAAACACAAATCATGATTTTTAGAAGAATATCTCAGCTCTGTAGTTCCATACAATGCAAGTGAATGGGTGCCAAAAATTTGACACTCCAAATAGCACATAAATGCATAATAAAAGCAATCCATAAGATGCCAGTGTTTTAATCCATATTTTCAGAAGTGATAAGAGAGGTGTGGGTGAGAAACAAATCAATATTAATTCCTTTTTTGCTAGAAATTCTTCTCCCTGCCCAGTAGGGGGCGATATGCATGAAGAATGTAAATCACAAAAAGTACAAGAAGAAAGTGAACTGTTTCTCACCCACACATATCATATCATTTCTGAAGACACTGATTTAACCACTGGAGTCTTATAGATTACTTTTATGCTGACTTATGTGATTTTTGGAGCTTCAAAATGATGGCACCCATTCACTTGCATTGTATGGACCAAAAGAGCTTAGAACTACTTCTAAAAATCTTAATTTTAGTTCAGCAGATGAAAGAAAGTCATACACATCTGGGATGTCATAAGGGTGAGAAAATGAAGAGAATTTTAATTTTTGGGTGAACAATCCCTTTAAGATACTCAGATTTTATTTAAGGCTCTTGACAGGCCTGACAGAAATTCTGATTACAAGGTTTACACACTTTTCTTCTCATGTTTTTCAGTGTTTACTGTACAGCTGGTCACAAGAGTTTTTTTCCATGGCAATCTACTATTGTATCAACTATTTCGGATAAACCCACCCAGTAACAACAAATAAAAACAAAACAAACGGTAACTGGTCACTTTAAATATTGGTTGGTCAGACCGTATCTGTCCAAGCGGGTTGTTCTCGGCCAGAATAAGCTACAAAGTGGAACAAACTTTATGCTGATTACAAAAGTCTGTCTATGTGAGACTAGGAAAACGGTCAAGTAAATTACTGGAGCAAGTAACCAAACATCTTTCAACATTATAAGTGCACACAAGTTACAAAAAGTGAAGAACAACCCTTTAAAGTGACAGTGTTTATGTGACCTACTCATAGAAATGTGTTTTAGACATGGACAGGAAGCTGCAGTCACGATGTGCCCGCACAGTGAAGATGAGTGGCTCGCCCGTCAGCACGGCCAGCTGACCCACCAGCTCTCCTGGGTGAGCCACGAACAGACACGTGTCCTCCTCTCTGTCGATCATCCGCTGGTACACATGGAGCGTGCCTGAGATCACAAACTGCACACTCACTTCCTGAGGAACACACACCCACATGCAGTAAAAAAAAAAAAAAAAAAAAAAATATATATATTTTTTTTTTTTTTTAAAGTCATTTGGTCAGGCTAACACATTAGAAAGAAGAAATCTACAGAAACCGCTAAAGTTGTGTCAAGATAAAATCATGCTCTATTTGTATATGCCCACTCTGAATCCACACACACATTTTAAAAATTTACTGAGCTGACTGTGGATGAAAATCAGTAGATATCTGAGGATTGGATTTAACCCTTGTGTTGTGTTTGTTTTGTGCAAACACATTTTGTGTTCCCGGTCATAAATGACCAGTCCAGTAAGATAGTTTATAAATCTCTCATATTGCATTTATCATCACAATATATTGCATTAGATCTTTTTATCAACTTTTTTTAGTAATTATGACTCCTTTTTTTAAACATCTTTTTTGAAAATATAAATTTTTTACTGAAAGAAGGAATAATTGAATTGAGCTTATTGGGCCAGTGAGGGGCACTCCCTGCAGAATAAAAAACAAAAAACAAAAAAAACAACAATAATTACATAATAAATTAATAACCACTTGCTTAATTGAGCTGAACAAAATAGGGTGTCATTTTAAAGCTTTGAATCTGGATTTTCAATGCATATAGCTGATCCTGCCAATTCTTAAATAATGCTTTTCAATTTGCTGGCAAATAAAAACTGTTTAGTTCTTATTTGCAAATCTGTTATCACAACAATTATATTCAGAGCTGATAAAACCATAAAAAAAGATGAGATAGCCATGTATTATATATCGTTGGAAAGGTCTCAATTATTAGAATGCGATGAGCAAATTTGTTTCACTCAGAGGCCAAACTGCAGTAAGTATTAGGGTATGAAATTCCCACTGACACGCATAAATATAATAAACAGCAGTGTCTTTTTGACACATTTTTCCTTATTACTTCTTGGAACATACATATATCATTGACAATGACATATCGTAACTTACAGCAGACTATCCCGATTCAAACGACACAAACACAACATAATATGATAAGTAGATCTTGAATTATACCTCAAAGAGTGTACATACATGGAAAGACAAAGAACAAAAACATTGTGTGTGTGTGTGTGTGTGTGTGTGTGTGTGTGTGTGTGTGTGTGCGTGCGCAAACACACATGTGCTCATTTAAAGGATTGGGATGCACCTGAACACTTAATATCTCTGTATTTTGTAGTCTAATCCATTAATTTCCAATGGCCAGCCATTTCTGACCGGGAACACAAATGTAACAAAGTAAAATAAAACAAAATACATTTTGCAAAGAAAACGGTCCAAATTGTTTTGTTTTCAGATACCATATTTGAACAAAGTCAAGAAATTTTATTCCAATTGTATTAAGAAAAAAAAAAAAAACTTTGTCCAGGTCATAAAGACCAGAACACAACATAAGGGTTAAACTTGGTGAAATGAGCTAATCAAAGCTGAGAGTACAACAATGTTAGCATAAAGCATTTTCAAATGATAAAACATTTGAAATAAACAAACATACCGGGGAAAGGGGATGTGTAGAATTTGTGAATGAAGGGTATTCAAATTCTAGTCTGGCCTAGTGATCAAATTAGCTTCAATCATTGCCCATAATGTCTTTATAAAGGAAATCAAACACACCCACTTTTGATCACATGATCAGTATGCAAGCATTCAAACTGTGTATCAAAACCTAATGAGCCGCCTACCTTGACAGCATTTTTGGGCATCACTGCTATGTTCAATACATAAAGACTGTCTGAAATTCTAGATAGCAATATTATACAACCTTCTAAGATACTGTACTTTATTTGGCAATATCACATACAGTAAATGCTTAAATAACCAACCCACTTGTGATGATATCTGTATAAACAGGTTCCCATTTAGGCAGCAGACGTTAAACAAACATACTAGGGTTTGAGAAACAGTCACTGTTTAAGATATCTCACCTGATCTCCTTGGCGAGCTACAATAGATCCAGCCTTAACCTGATGCAGTGTCACCCTGCCCTCCAGCAAACTGGGGTCCTAAACACACAGCACAAGTGAAAATATTAAAAAGACAGACACGTAAATAATTTACATTTAGAAAACACATTAAACATGAACACATTTCTCAGTGGTGGTGGTGTATATTGACCTGCAGCTGAAAAATACCCAGCAGGTCTTTCTTGGCGGCCTGGAATATGGCTCCTACTTTACTGGGGGGCACGTCAGAGCGTGGTGCATTGTCCGTGTAATGAATCACAGCGGATGGAGCATGCTGCATGGTCACACTCTTCTTCAGAATGGACTGAAGAAAATATAAACATGCATGAAAACACAAAAATGACCTTAAACGTTCAAAAATCTAGAGATATTTGAAGGAATTAAAGGAGATGAGAGAGGTGAAATGGAGGGGGAACAACCTTGTAAATGACAGGACTGGATGGAGGTTCATCTATGGTGACTCGGGCCCGTTCGCAAGCCATGTTCAGGTCGTTTCCTGCCACCCCTGCGTACCCATACAGGCAGAGTTTGAGTCTGGTTTTTAGATTTTCTGATTCAGTTTTCTTATTAAATTAGGTCATTTAAGATAAATAAATTCACAGAAAAATGTGCAGCAAAATTCTGATTTGTTTTGTTCAAATCCAATCTTCAGGATTGACTGTTATTACGCAAGAGATGAAATCTGAACTGTGTGTTCAGGGTTTGTAGTCAATTACAGGGTTTATCTACATTGGTTGCTAAAGTAAAAATGTAGGAATCTCTACAATGCCAGAACACTTAACTTCTAAAGCAACTGAGAGTTCAAGCTGTACGTATAGAACATTTTAAGTATGGAAAGAAGACTGCAGATGGAAACTGACATTTGTCCTCAGTTTATGTCTGACATCATAAGGCTTATGAGACATAAGCAATGGAGGAGGCCTTACCAATATCCAGATACTGCTCACAGTGTATGATGCTGAATACAATCAAGTCCCAAATGATGAAAAAAAAAATTATTTAATTCTGCTCTGACAGCCCATACTAAAACCCATGGTAACACTTTCTATAAAGCCCATGTTTATAATGCATTGTAAAGGCATAATAAATGCATTATAATGCATTCTTATTGTATAATAATACCTTATAATACATTATGCTTCTCATAAACAATTGTAACCACAATTATAATGCATTATAATACTTACCTATTCATAGTTTTACCTTAGAGTATAATGCATTATAACATGACTAAAATAAAAAAAATTTATCTGCAGAAGTTGACATGCTTTAAGTGACAAAAGCAATGTCTTCTTTTAAACATCAATACTATATTTTCAGTGTTTATAAGACATTACAAATCAAGCTTGTAAAATGGAAGTTATGAAATCACTTTCCTCAAGGGACTAAACATTTTGTGGTAAATTCAACAAGGAGAGCTTGTTAAGTCTCTATAATCCTCTTGATTTATGACATATCTGATGTTTTATTATACATTTTTATTAGGCCTATGGTCTACTTTCCACTTAAATTACACCCTGTTGGGAAAAAAATATACTGGAAATGTATTATTAATGTCTCAAATTTGCATTGTGAACATGTATCCTTTGTATTCTGTGCATTTTTATATAACTTCCATTATATAAGCTTGACTTGTAATGTAGTGTAAATTAAGTTTGTTATGGTTGTTTGTAAGACATTGCTTTTGTACCTTTCCTTAAAGCAGTCCAAAACAACTTATAATGGTATATGATCGTGTCATAAAGCCAATGACTGTTTACACTATAATGCTGCTTTTGCAAGACCGCACTTAAACAATATCAAATATATACAGTATATTACATTACAACTTCTGCAGATGAAATTGGATGTTGTGTTATAATGCATTATACTCTTTAAGGTGTAACTATGAATATTCGAAGTATTATGTATTATACCTGTATATACAATTATGTATAAGAAGTTATAATATAAGGTGTATTATGAGACATTATGAATGTATTTTAATGCCTTTACAATGCATTATAAATATGGGCTTCACAGAAAGTGTTACCAAAAAAATATTTTTTTGCAGTTCAGACTTACACATTTATCTGATAATGGATTTGATTCAGATATTTACATTTACATTTATGCATTTGGCAGACGCTTTTATCCAAAGCATCTTACAGTGCACTTTAAACAGGGACAATCCCCCTGGAGCAACCTGGAGTTAAGTGCTTGCTCAAGCAACCTTCTGATTACCAGTTATGTGCTTTAGCCCACTACGCCACCACCCCTTCAAAATACGATTTGAGCTGCCAATTTGAAGAAAGTCTTGCGATACTGAAAAGCAGAATCTGTGTGAGTGGTGAGGGAGATGGTGGATGATCTATCAGATAGTGAGGTGTTACCTGTGCTCTCTACAGGCATCGAGACAGAACGAGACCTCCGCGCAACTGACGATGCGCTTTCATATGAACCAGCTTGGCCTCCGTCTGAGTGATGAGAAAATTATATCACACTAAAAACAGCCATGTATGACCAATATTCCTTTAAATGTGTTTTTGTTTGAAAATAATACTAGAGCAGAATGACGTAATGAAGTGATGTGTGTGTACCCGAGTCTGTAAAGTGCTCTCCAGAGCTGTGCAGGGGCTCGTCTTCTGATGTTGTCTGAAAGTGGGGTCTGCGCGGGACTCTAATGGGACTCCCCTCGGCGAGCACACTGTTGACTGTGAACAGCGGCACTGCTTGTCTGTCCTATGCGCACACGCACACACACACACACAATTACAAGCATCTGGCACTGGCACACATAAAACAACTGTACAAGACTTAAGCAAAAGCCATCAAGTGTTTTGCTATACTGAAAGACTCAATAGACAACATCTTACTTTACAAAGTTTCATTCTTAATTACTCATTTTAAAGACTTATGGGTCAATGAAGTGATGCTAACTTGTGTGTTCTATTAATTTATTCAATTCATACAATGACTCGAATACACCACTTCCATACGTTTTCAATTTCTGAATGAAATTTCATTTTGATATTTCTTTGGTCATAAAGTCAGAAATGTCATGGTGGTATAACCCTCCTCAGATCATAATGAAAAAAAGAGACACATTAGGCCGAAATAAATTGTTTTTTTTTTTTTTTTTTTTAAATACACTAAAAAGTTATTACCGTTTCTTTAAAGGAAATGAAGCAGTTTTGGTATTAACATTTAAATCATACATATAACAAACACTCAGGAAGCCATTTTATTGTTGTGTTATCAAGAAATAAAACAGGAAATTACATCACAGTAAGGAACTCTTTTGATCCTAATGACTGTGTAAAGGTGAGTAAATCTCTAAAAGATATCAGATAATTTGACTTTGTGACATGGTAAGGTTGGCTTAGGTTGTCAAATGGTATAACCATAAGAAAACTTTGTGTTATTCATGATTCAAAAGTTAGTATTTGTACAAAATATTTGTTTTAATTTTTTTTTATGCGTAAACTCACATTCAAGGTAATTTATGGAAAATATTCACGGTATTCAAGGAAAATCTCATTACATTTCACTTGATGGTTATACTACTCAACCTTTTAAGGATTATTAAATTAACTTTTGTTGAAATGGTGTAAAAAAAAATTAAACCGCATGAAACCAACATGGTCACAAATATTACATTTTTAAAACACTTAATGCATTTTTAAATTGTGAGAAGACTTTTCCTTTTCATCATTTTTTTGTCACTGACCCAGAATAATTTTTTTCAAAACATAATTTGAGCTTTTTCAGAACAACACAACCCAAATTAGCAGAATAAAAGTGAAAAGTGATAAATGTGAGAATTTGAGATTTTCTGCTCTGTTGACACAAAACCTTGCCTGCTGTCAGTACTAAGTTGTATTTTTAGTAGAAGGAAGAACCAAATTCACAGCAGAAGCCAAAAGTACTCCTGAAATCAAAACAGAAAACAACTCCCTCGGCCTGTCTGTGCTCCCTAGATGTGTATGTAGGGTTGTACTGTGCCATGCATTGGAGGTTGAAGGGCGATTTTTGCCCCAGAGGGAAACACTCCGGACTTCAATCTAAGTTTTACGGCTCAACTGCAGGAGTGATAATCCTGATGGATGAGGGTTAATGTAGCATGAAATAACACAAGTGTGTATAAGAAAGCACACGTATTTTAGAAGTGATCGAGTGTAATGCTGAAATGCATGTGTACTCTCTCTAACCTGATTGAAAAGCTCAGTTGTCAGTCCCAGGTAGTTGTGAAGTGCCAGGAAGGTGACTCTCTGCAGACGCACCATGATTATCTAAACAGACAGATAAAGGAACCAAATAGATGGTTCTGACATTACAACCATGAGCACATTAAAGACAACATGAAATCTAAATGGACCATATTTAAAAGTGCTGTAAGTGATTTTAGCGTTCTGAAGCTTTCAAGTGACTGAGCCGTTGAATTAGCCATGCCCCTCATTCCAAAACCCCGACCTCCAAAGATAATTTTAGACCAATACTGAGCAAAAGAGCAGCATAATTTGTTTCTGTGGCTGTTAAATTCAACAGTGGCACAATAGCGCCCTCAGTTGACAAACAGTGAATCTGTCATGGCTCAGAGTTTGCCGGTTTGCTTTGTATGTTTTGTTATTTTCTCTCTCTCTCATGTCTTGCAGGCGCTGCCGGCACGCATGATCGGCATTTCCACGGAAACACTGATTGTCACTGAGTGCCGAGCAACACCTGTTCTCCTCTAATTCACTCCCTTCTTAAGCCCTTAGTGTTCTCGGTATCTTGGCTAGATTGTTGTTGGTGTGAAGTAACTAAACTCACTCTCTCTACCTAGTTAGTCCTGTCTCATGTATCCGTTGGTTGCGTATCGGGAGTGTGGTTGCCCTCCAGTTTGCTGCGTGTTAGCTGGGTTTCCACGGAGGATACCTCATCTTTGCCCGAGTGTCGGAAGCTAGATCGCCCTACCCTGATGGGCATCGTTCTGCACTTCATTAAGTTTCAATGGAGGATTCCACTAATCTATTCCTGACTTCCACAACGCACACACTCATTCTACGAACAAACTCTTCACGGATTGCCCTAGGCGCAGCCACGGCGCGCGAGCTTCTCTGTCATCTCTCCCCAGCGCTGCAGCTGGTGCCAGGATCCTCGACATCCACAGTGACTGCTCACATTTATTGTAAATAAATCCTTTGAACTGTTCCTCTGCATTTGGGTCTGTTTGTCTCGCTATCGCTCGTTACAGAATCATAGCCTCGATGATCTGCTTCAAATACAACACTATGAGAACAAGCAAAATTGTTTGACAGGTGAAAAGCATCAATGTCTGCGGACACATTTTTGTTTGCGGTTTACAAAGTCCACAGCTTTCACAGACACTGGTGAGATATCTCAGGACACTTATTTCATTAATATCTTTAAGGAAGTAGAATTTTTTTTGCATACTTTTCCATGAAAAACAATCAATACAGCACCTTTAATTTCTTAACACACAGGACGTATTGTGTACAACCAGGGTATGAAATTAGCACCCACCACATGCGGGTCTTTCCTGTTACAAATGACAAGAAAATCCATAAGACAAAAGGAAGCACATTTGAAGAAGCACACTTGACTATATTTTGAAGAACAGATGAAAGAAAACATGTTAAAAAAGCATCCACAAAAACCTGTCACTCGTCAATTGTCGGTCACAGCTAATTAGGACAAAAACTCAGATTCATGTGAAAGAGCTTTCATCGCTCGTTACTTTATTAAACTATGCCTGGTTAGAACATTGTGTAAGACTCGGAGAGAGGATGGAAATGCTCATGGAAAACTAAATTGACTGTTTTGGTGCAAGAAACCTTAACTAACATCAAAAGATGACTTCAGTCAAAAAAATGCTTAAAATGAGTGTAAAATATAGCCCCTTTCTGTACAATATGGTTGATGTTCAGTCAGACAGAGGTCATGAAGACGCAGACTCCATCTGTACCTGTATGACTCTCACTAGTGTCTCTGGGTATTTCTCAAACACAGACTGGAAAGCTGAGGCAGGCAGACGCAATATGGTGGACCTGACAGCTGCACGTGCTGACACGGTCTTGTAAGGAGCAGGATAACCCTGGAGAATGAGGAGGGAGAGAGCAGCATCAAGCATTAATCTCCGTGCACTAGAACTGGATAAGCAGTCAGAAAGCAGACAAGAGAACGCACTGTGATTATGTCCAGAATGCTAAGCAGACTGTGAACACTGTCCCCGGGCAACACGTCCTTCACCACAGGCTCTGTGCCATCCTAAAATAATAATAAAAATAAATAAAAAAATAAAAAATAAAACAAATCACATATACACACAAAGAAGTGAAACTGTATAGGGGGTATCAAGTTCAACTTCCTAATTACTCATTTGCCTCAACTGGCATTTTGTATGCAAAGTGACTTTCACACCAGATTTTAAAGGGATAGTTCATCCAAAAATTAAAATTCTCTCATCATTTACCCACCCTTATGCAATCCCAGATGTGTATGACTTACTTTCCTCTGCAGAACACAAATTATGATTTTTAGAAGAATATTTTGGCTCTGTAGGTCCATACAATGCAAGTGAATGGGTGCCAAAATTGACACTTCAAAAAGCACATAAAGGCATAAAAGAAATCCATACGACTCCAGTGTTTTAATCCATATTTTTAGAAGTTATATTATAGGTGTGGGTGAGAAACAGATCAATATTTAAGTACTCTTTTGCTTGAAATTCGTCTCCCTGCCCAGAAGGGGGCATTATGCATGAAGAATGTGAATCACCAAAAACACATGAAGAAGAATGTAAAAGTGATCTGTTTCTCATACACACCTATCATATCGCTTCTGAAGATATTGATTTAACCACTGGAGTCTTATGGATTACTTTTATGCTGACTTATGTGATTTTTCAAACTTTTGGCACCCATTCACTTGCATTGTACAGACCAAAAAAAGCTGAGAAATTCTTCATTTGAGTCCAGCAGATGAAAGAAAGTCATACACATCTGGGATGGTATAAGGGTTAATGAATGATGAGAGCCTTATTTTTGGGTGAACTATCTCCTGATCCTTGCAAGGTTCCTATCTACAACCTTTTGGTTAGCAGCCCAGATGTACTAAGCCATACCAACCCGCTTTAAACCAATTAGCACCACTTCATTACTTCAAAGTTCAGGGCTATGTATGTTCAGAATAGTATACTAGCACAGAACTCTGACAGATTTTGCAGTATGTATACTGTGCACAGTATGCAAATATCCTGTATGAATGGAATCCCAGATGATCTACTACATTGGCAAATCTCAAATGGAAATTCTGTGGCTCATCCTTACAGGCTCGTGGATCCAAAGCTCCAATCTTCCGTCCTGAACGACAAAGATGCTGTCATCGTCATCTCCCGGCCTAAACAACCCCTCTCCTTCCTGCAGCTCCACAAAGACCATGTGCCTACACAGCTCCAGAAACAAGGGCTTCTCAAAATGACCCAGTACCCTGAAATGCATTGACATAATATAAGTGTTTGACAAACTTACAACTTGATACTTATGTTTCAACATAAAATTAACACAAGACTCTTCAATAAGATACACATATCTCTATTGAAGGGATAATGTACATCAACTGATAAGTGATCATCAGTTCTTGTATCACCCTGAAGTGCATAATTATGCGATTACAGCCAGCTAAATGTACATTATCGGCCACTTATCAAATAAATAGATAAATAAATAATGGACATTGACAAATCATGATTTTATTTGAAATCATATTATCATGAGAAGTGACACAAGAGACATGAAACTAAGGAACTAGTAAAAACGTTTGCCTGGGACAATGTTCAATTATGTGGTGAATAATTAAGTGATCATTACACCAAAATATCTGACTGTAGAATGGTAGATGAACAGGCACATGCAGATGGGGTGGCTCTGGGAGCTCGAGCCCCTGCTCTTTTGCATGAGGTGCCCCTCAAAGCCACCCAAAATGAAAGATTGCACACGTAAATGAAATGACTTTTTTTGTTTTATAATAGCATTTAGGGGTGTAAAAATGCATCAATATTATGTTGAAACTTCGATGCATCTTTTACGGAATTGTAGAATCAATTATAATGACTATAAAATTATACCCAATGTGTTACAGTGACCCTCTCAGATTACACGTGCACTGAACAAACAACAGATGTGGGGCGCATGACTGAGGAAACAAACATAAAGTAT
Source organism: Myxocyprinus asiaticus (assembly GCF_019703515.2). Lineage (NCBI taxonomy): Eukaryota > Metazoa > Chordata > Actinopteri > Cypriniformes > Catostomidae > Myxocyprinus > Myxocyprinus asiaticus. The sequence continues at coordinate 31,557,315 of NC_059383.1, read as the reverse complement.
TTTTCTTTATTATGAACCAAACCTAAGTCCAATGGAGATTTTAAAACTGTCTGTGCACGTCCCTGTTGACAAATCAAAATCAAGTATTCAACAGAGCTGTTTAATAACAGTGCATACATTACAAACAGTTGAAGTCAGAAGTTTACATACACTTAGGTTGAAGTCATTAAAACTAAGTTTTTAACCACTCCACATATTTAAAATTAGCAAACTACTGTTTTGGCAAGTCGTTTAGGATATCTAATTTGTGCATGACATGAGTAATTTTTCCAGCAATTGTTAACAGACAGATTGTTTCACTTTTAACTGACTATATCACAATTCTAGTGGGTCATAAGTTTACATACACTAAGTTAACTGTGCCTTTAAGCAGCTTGGAAAATTCCAGAAAATTATGTCAAGGCTTTAGAAAATTAGCTTCTGATATGAGGTGTACTGAGTGCCTCTTTTCTTGACATCATGTGAAAATCAAAAGAAATCACCCAAGACCTCAGAAAAAAATTGTGGACCTTAACAAGTCTGGTTCATCCTTGGGAGCAATTTCCAAACGTCTGAAGGGACCACGCTCATCTGTACAAACCATAGTACACAAGTATAAACACCATGGGACCACGCAGCCATCATACTGCTCAGGAAGGAGATGCATTCTGTCTCCTAGAGATGAAAGTAGTTTGGTGCGAAAAGTGCAAATCAATCCCAGAACAACAGCAAAGTATCTATACCCACAGTAAAACGAGTCCTATATCAACATAACCTGAAAGGCTGCTCAGCAAGGAAGAAGCCACTGCTCCAAAATTGCCATAAAATAGCCAGACTACAGTTTGCAAGTGCACATGGGGACAAAGATCTTACTTTTTGGATAAATGTCCTCTGGTCTGATGAAACAAAAATGTAATTGACCATCATTATGTATGGAGGAGAAAGGGTGAGGCTTGCAAGCCGAAGAACACCATCCCAACCGTGAAGCATGGGGGCGGCAGCATCATGTTATGTGGTTGATATTCTGCAGGAGGGACTGGTGCACTTCACAAAATAGATGGCATCATGAGGAAGGAAAATTATGTGGATATATTGAAGCAACATCAAGACATCAGCCAAGAAGTTAAAGCTCGCATATAGGTCTTCCAAATGGACAATGACCCCAAGCATACCTCCAAATTTGTGGCAAAATGGCTTAAGGACAACAAAGTCAAGGTATTAGAGTGGCCATCACAAAGCCCTGACCTCAATCCGATAGAAAATTTGTGGGCAGAACTGAAAAAGCGTGTGCGAGCAAGAAGGCCTACAAACCTGTCTCAGTTACACCAGTTCTGTCTGGAGGAATGGGCCAAAATTCTAGCAACTTATTGTGAGAAGCTTGTGGAAGGCTACCCAAAACATTTGACACAAGTTAAACAATTTCAAGCCAAAGCTACCAAATACTAGTAAAGTGTATGTAAACATCTGACCCACTGGGAAAGTGATGAAAGAAAGAAAAATTTAAATAAATCATTCTCTCTACTATTATTCTGACATTTCACATTCTTAAAATAGTGATCCTAACTGACCTAAGACAGGGAATGTTTTCTACGATTAAATGTCAGGAATTGTGAAAAACTGAGTTTAAATGTATTTGGCTAAGGCGAATGTAAACTTCTGACTTCAGCTGTATATATACTTTATTCTACTGACTTCACCTGACATTCTTGAGCATGTAGAGCACCTCTAAGGGCAGGTTTGAGTTCTGGACATCAAACTCTGTGAGATCCGCCTCCAGGAGTGAGGGAGGGGGCTCTTTGGGCTGTAAGGTGGGAGGCTCCTTCCTAATCCGCAGGATCCTTTATGACATCATAGCAAGTATCAAACAATGAACTTTGATTGGACACCTCAAATACTGAATTACTGATACAGTCCTGAATCTTTAGAAATAACCAGAAATATTGCAGAATCTAGAAATGTTTGTCCTTAAACTGTGTGTGAAAGAAACTAGAGGTGAGGGCAAGAAGGTGGTATGTTCTATAAATATGGTGGTAAACAAGGGAATCTAAAGAGAAAACAAACCTGCGAGCTATACTCAGAACTTTAGGCCTCTTTCGAGAGCGCTGTTTAGACATTGAAGTGGAGGAAGGTGTGGAGGACAAGGTCTGGACCTGAGAGAGATGGAAATACAAAAACCAAGGGAGGAAGGAGAGTAAATAAATAAATAGACCAGGCTGTTAGTAGAGCAGATTGTGAACAGTACAGTGCATACAGGATGGTCGTATTTCATTTGACAAACTCTATGCTGCCCTCCAGTGGAGGTAGTGTAAATTGACAGTAGCTAATGCACATATTAATTAAACTGATATAAATAAATGTTTGAGCACTGCGGAGCAAATCTCCGCAGGGATTTCAGTCTTGGCTATTTATCTTGGAAATGGAGCACAAATCTGAAATATGAATGTGACTCTTAATCAAAAGCTGAAATCAGGGTATAAATCACACCAGGCAAGCACGATTCACCTTTCTCATGATTTTCCTGCCATAGAAGAGCACTTTATCTCTCTTCCTGAAGCGATACCGAGGGACACCGGCCTGCTGACCTTGAAACACAAACATTGAGAACTGCTGTAAACAAAAATGCCAAATCACCAACTGACCTCTTTATCACATGCTTGGGAGATGTTCCATTAACACAGCATAACCAGATTCTTGCAAACTGAAGACATTTAAAAGGGTGAACATGTAAAATATAGATTTTTTTTCTTGATCTTCTGAAAACGTTTAATTATGTACACTGGCGGCCAAAAGTTTGGAATAATGTACAGATTTTGCACTTATGGAAAGAAATTGGTACTTTTATTTACCAAAGTGGCATTCAACTGATCACAATATATAGTCAGGACATTAATTACATGAAAAATTACTATTATAATTAAAAAAAAAAAAAATTAAACTACTTCAAAGAGTTCTCATCAAAGAATCCTCCACGTGCAGCAATGAACTTTGCAGATCCTTGGCATTCTAGCTATTAGTTTGTCCAGATACTCAAGTGACATTTCACCCCACGCTTCCTGTAGCACTTGCCATAGATGTGGATGTCTTATCGTGCACTTCTCACGCACCTTACAATCTATCTGATCCCACAAAAGCTCAACTGGGTTAAGATCCATAACACTCTTTTCCAATTATCTGTTGTCCAATGTCTGTGTTTTTTGCCCACTCTAACCTTTTCTTTTTGTTTTTTCTGTTTCAAAAGTGGCTTTTTCTTTGCAATTCTTCCCACAAGGCCTGCACCCCTGAGTCTTCTCTTTACTGTTGTACATGAAACTGGTGTTGAGCAGGTAGAATTCAATGAAGCTGTCAGCTGAGGACATGTGAGGCATCTATTTCTCAAACTAGAGACTCTGGTGTACTTATCCTCTTGTTTAGTTGTACATCTGGCCTTCCACATCTCTTTCTGTCCTTGTTAGAGCCAGTTGTCCTTTGTCTTTGAAGACTGTAGTGTACACCTTTGCATGAAATCTTCAGGGTTTTTTTTGGCATATTCAAGCATTGTATAGCCTTCATTCCTCAAAACAATGATTGACTGGCGAGTTTCTAGAGAAAGCTGTTTCTTTTTTGCCATTTTTGACCTAATATTGACCTTAAGACATGCCAGTCTATTACATACTGTGGCAACTCAAAAACAAACACAAAGACAATGTTAAGCTTCATTTAATGAACCAAATAGCTTTCAACTGTGTTTGATATAATGGCAAGTGATTTTCTAGTACCAAATTAGCAATTTAGCATGATTACTCAAAGATAAGGTGTTGGAGTGATGGCTGCTGTAAATGGGGCTTGTTTAGATTTTATCAAAAATGTTGGTGCTGTTTTTTACATCAGTAATGTCCCTGACTATACTTTGTGATCAGTTGAATGCCACTTTGGTGAATTAAAGTACCAATTTCCTTTCGCAAAATCTGTACATTATTCCAAACTATTGGACGCCAGTGTAAATTGGAGAATTCAAAACTTTACGTTTACAGACTGGCCCCATTCACTTCCATTGTAAATGAGTCCCTGTAGCCCAGATTTTAGCTTTTTTAAAGAAAAGGAGGGAATTAAGTTGAAATACATTTTTGTGGTAATCAACATTATGCCACAAATGCTGCTGATTAAGCTCAACTTAAAAAATTACATAAAATGACCTGTTAAGAGAGAGGGTAGAAAAATGGTCATGTAAACTAAATTATGACTGTTTTTGGCACAAGAAACCTTGATTATCACTATAAGTGGGCCTTAAGGACTTAATACTGATGAAGTTATTATTAAGTTCAAAAACCACAGCTGAAAACAAACCAGTAAACAGTTCCTTGGATTTTTCTTTACTATAAAGAAAAACATATCCAAGGAGGAACTATAACAAACTTTCCGTTTATGGGCATAGAAGTAAAACTTACTCGCTAGTTTGTATCTGCGGTAGATGAGAAGCACAGAGATTCCTATCAGAAACACAGCCACCACCGCACCAATCAATACACCTGTCAGCTACAACAGACAACAATTACAGCCATGTAAGATAAAGGAATTTATCCGATTTTACTAGCAGACTGAAAGATCTAGATGAAAAATAACCTTCTCTGCTACTGAATGTCATTAAAAACATGTTTTCAATCATTTTAAAACTAAAAGAGTTTGCAACATGGGTGTTATCCCATGGGTACACAGTACAAAACAATAATCCCATTCAACTGTTAGCCAAACATAAAAGACCAAAGTTTTATAAACCTCTGTAACATTTAACATAATGTGTGATATTTGATCTGGGTCAGTCCGAAGTCTTTCCCCCCTGCTTAGAAAGCTGCATGGGAAACTGATGTGGGAAGAGATGCTTTCAGAGTAATTCTGGGAACATAGCAGTGAGTTTCTGTACCATGGTGGTCTGCATCCTCTCCTCCACAAAGTGCTGCAGACGGGAACGAATATCATTTGTAATAGCCTGTGGAAATGCACATCAATATAAAATATACATACAGTGGAGACAAACACACAGTTAAATAAATTCAATCCACCAATAAAACAATGCATGTCCATGTTTCTGTTTAAAAGTGAAATGTGTCATTTCTACGCTACTAACGAAACTGAATTGTAAAAATAATGACTTTTTTTTCCCGAACACTCCCCCAGTTTTTCCATCGGTCACAAACAGAAGGGTCAGAGTTCATAAAGTTACACCCCAAACTAATGCCATTGGTTGAGCCAATGCTACTTTGTCAAGATGCTCAAACAAATAGAGCAATGTTTTGATAGCGGCACAAAGACATAGTGATTACACTTCTAGGGGACATTCACCTATGAATGGCTTTTATATTTGTTTCCCCATATTTAGCTAAGCTTCCTGGGATGGGAGAAAGTATTTTAACGTAGAAAGAACTACACACATCAACTTTAAAGATAAAAACCCAACACCCCTGGATATGATCTACTTTTATACATGTACTTCTAATTCATTTATGTGTTCCAAAGATCATTACATGTAGAAAGAAAATCCATGACCGATGTGGATTTTCTTTAAAATCATCATGTTTATTGTTCTAGTACAAACCTAATTGTTACGCTTAAATGAAACTAAAAGGGGCCAGTACTTGTTCAGTTTCCTTCCTCTCTTGCACAACAACACAAACAGTGCTGCTCTTCACACACAAAAACAGAGTAATGTGACAATTAAGATCTGTCTACTCAACAACCAATTCAGTCTCCTTATTACAAAATGTGAAATCTGCCCAGCACAAGCACATGCTGATAGGGTGCACCATGAAGCAATTAAGTTAGACATAAACAATAAAGATCTGGGCATATTGCAATTTTTAATAAACAGGTAGTGGACAGAACACAAAAAAATTACTTGAAAATGACATTCATAATGTTACATTAACTAGGCCTAAGATGACAACTACAACAAAAAAATTGTATAAAGACATTACAATCTTAATATTCAGCACTGCTTTTGTTATTTCATTCAACATATCTTTTATTCATCATTTGTTATACTTCTTTATTGTTATTAATCTTATATTAGGTGTATTTGTTGTTTATACTGTATATTTCCTATCTGAATATTTTTTAGGTCTTTTTCCAAATAGGGGTTTCTTTAATTTGCAACATTTAATATACTTGTTTAATTATCTATCACTTTAGATTTACATTCAACACAACAACCTGTACAAAGACAATAAAGAGCTTGACTTCAATTTAAGATGTTTGGGTCATACTTACAGGATATATACACTGGTCTCCATCCTCCTCATTTTCCGCCATTTCTAAAAAGACGTAAATCAGTTAATTGATAGAGAAAGCAGCTTGTTTTGATATTTAAACAGTGGCATGCCTCTAGTCTGTTACTATTAATTAAGACTTATTAAGACAAAAAGTCTACATGCTTATGAGAGTTTAACTGCATCAGTTCTCTTCTACCAAGTGCTGATAGATGAGCTTCTGTTCATGTTCTTAACATGCCTTGCCAAGTCATTTAATTAGGTAGGCTGTTAAAAAAATAAGCATATTCAATTGTCAGTTTAAGATGTCCTAAGTTTAATGTTGTCAGATATACTGAGGCAGTGTTGACACACTAGCCTACTGGGCGTTTCAGTTATTTAATGTGTAAACAAACACGTCAGAAAGTACAAACACTTGAATTCTGCTTCGGTTTAAACCATCTACACATAAAAACAATTAAAACATGCATATCTTATAAAACGGCAAATTAAACTGAATTTGCAGGTGTTTAGTAATGACAGAGCAATATGCTAATTAGCTAGCAAACTAGCTCGAGTTGCACTTACTTTGGAAAAACAGCGAAATTGGGAACCGACACTCCAGTTATAATCCAGTTACAAAGAGTTTATTTATCCCACAGCTGCTCGCTGGGTCACTTTCTTGTCATTTAAATGCAAATTTCACTCCATCTCAAACTTTGGGAGCCCCATTTCGCACTATGAAATCAAATCTGTGCTGTTGCCTTGACAGTCGTCCGCTTGGCAGTGTTCTTCATTTCCATTGGTTACAGGGAACTTCAAATAGCCAATCAGAGTCGTTATTGTTGATTGTTCATTGACGCTTGTTGACAGGAGGGAAGGTTGTGAGACGCAAATTTCTAGAAGTGTATAGATTGACCAAACTCAATAGAATAAACTTATTTTGTTTTTCATAAGAATTTTATTTGTTCGCAGGCTGTTTTATACATACTGAATGTTTCAAGAGTAGTTCTTAAAAAAAAAAAAAAAAAAGTATTAACGTCTTTTGACATTAGTAACATACATTATCACTTGTAGAGTGCTTTGTTTTCTTTCTCATGGGGTAGAGTTGCAGACCAATTATGTCTTGTTTCACACGGTTTACAAGAACAATATTCACAGACTATTCCAAAAGACCTTTACATAAAAAAAAAAAAAAAACTGTGACAAATGTGATACATTTAAATACTACAAATGGCAGCAAGACAGGCATCTTATATTCACAATTGTGCTTCCTAAGTTTAAACGAAAACAACCCAACCTTCACCAATATTCCAGATTATTAAAAGTCTCATTGTGAATACATTTTTAATAAAAGCAGTTTTATGTTATAAGTATACATCAGTCATCTTTAAACTTTCAAACTTTTTTTTACAGTAAATTCTAAGCAATCTTTGCCCCATACCCTCCTCCCTTTGAAGTCCAGTTCTATTTGTTGAGATATTTGGCTACTGAATGGTAGGCATGCAGGATCTCCTTGTCTTTTGGACAGGTGAAGTTGAACACATCCTCCTTGTATGCTTTTTCCAAGTATTTCGTCAGGCCTTTTAGCTCTGCGGGGATCTCAAAACCACGATACTTCTTACACACCACCTATGAAGTGGACATAATGTTTAGACCTATAAATGTAAACTACTTAGCACAAAGTACAATGATCAACTGATTGCACTAATAGTAAATGGCAGTACACTGTACTGTAATAGTACAGTTCAAAGCAAATTTGACAACAATCTGTCAAAGAGTAAACTTATCTGGGGGCAAGGCATATCCAGGAAATTACTTTTGGGTGGGCCTCAATAAAAATGGATTTTTGGAATTTTTTTTAAATCAAATTTTCCTTAACAACAGAGAAACGGCACATTCTGCAACTGATCTGTTCTATCACAGAAATCAGAATTTATGCATTCTGGGCCTGGGTCTAATTTGGGTGGACCCAGTCCCACCCCAGCCCACCCTTGGCTACTGTCTTCTTTATTTTGAGGTCCACTAATAATGTTGATGTCCACATGTAGTATATATATATAGTCCACACTATATATATATATATATATATATATATATATATATATATATATATATATATATATATATATATATATAGTCTTAATTTTGCTGCATTTGCTGTCTGAATGGAATAAAGTGTAGGAACCTTGACAATGTGCAGTTTTGGTAGCAAGTTGCAGTCTGCAAGAGTTAATGAGTTTCCGTCCAGGTAGAGTCTTGTGGATTGGGCTGCATCTGGATTTTGGTCCAGTTCATTAGGAAGTGGAGTCAACAGGTACTGATCCAGCATCATCAAGCTCTTTAGAAATTTCTTCTCCAACACTGAAAGGTACAAAATCATCAAGGTGTTTATATTACACTGTATTCTCTACTAAAAAGACCAGCTTAACCACAATGCAATTCCCATGATGGTCTAGGCTTCTTTATGCTGGTTAGTGCAGGTTTGGTGCTGGTCTAGCTTGTGCACCATGCATCCATCCATGCATGCATCCATCCTTCCATCCATCTATCCATCTATCCATCTATCATCTTTATTTAATAATGCAAGTAATGTAAGCATTATTTAAAATGTAAATGCCTAAAGCCTTGAAGCTATTTTTAAGGTTCAGCACTTTCTTATCAGTTACAGACTTCTGGTTACTGGCAGTATGTTAACACCAGAGAAAAATTACTCTTACTGTCATTGAGGCCAGGATTGGGATTTTTGATGTATGCTGAGAATTTGTGAAAGATGTCATCTCCAGCGGTGTTAGACTCCTTATAGCGGCAACATAACTTGGGAAACCTGCATTAAAAAATGGTGGGGAAAATGTTTAGTGTGTCACACAAGCACCAGCATGCTGGCATCATTTATTGTTTTTTATTTATTTATTTATTTATTTTATGTCTTAATGGTTTTGGTATGCAGTGGAACAAATCTAGGCATTTTCTTAAACTGTGAAATAAACTTTCTTTTAAAATCAGGATGTCTGAACAAACTAACTGAAGTTAGTCTTTGGTCTAGTGGTACAGTATGAGTGCATACTCACTGCGGGGGAGCAAGGGTCTCTTCTAGAAACTCTTCAATCTTGTTGGTGTCAGTGCGGACCTCTCCGTTATAGATGAGGAAGGGGGGCTGAGAGCCTGGAGCCAGGTCCTTAAGTACCTCAGGAGCTCTTTAAAGAAGGAAAACAATAACCAGATTATTTTGTATCAATGTAACATATTTTGGTAATCCTTAGGGCTTAGACCATTGGATGGGGTATGGTTTGACAGACAACTAAAGGCAAATAAAGTAAAATCAGGCCTGGCTCCACGGGGGATCCTGGGTGGGCCTGGCCCACCTAAATATGTGCTTGGCCCACCTTGACAACCACACCCCCAACCACCACTCTAACTGTTTGGTCCACCCGGAGGATTCTATGACCCACCCTACACCTTAGAGCTGGGCATGTGTAAAATGTTCAATGTTTTAAGAGGACTATCATATTTCCATTCCTGCAATGCTGAGACCCTTTTATAAGACTTTTCTCTGACTGGAGAAACTGATCCATGATACTTTAAAGAACAATATTTAAGGTATCTATACTCCTCTAAAATCGTTGTGGTCAGAATACCCCAGAGGAAATTTTATTACTCAAAGGCTGCCCTTTCATAGAAGTCATGTTTTATTTAAGTATCAGCATTTTCTTAAATGTTTCTCCTAAAGTTCCTTTGTAACAGTACAAATAAACACAAATGTTGACACACAGTAAGAGTATAGAGATATAAATGAATACAGATAGCATAACTCATAGGTCTTGTATGACAAATGTTTGGAATGTTTAGAATTGGATGACAAATGTTTGAAATGTTTAGAACTGGATGACAAATGTTTGGAATGTTTAGAACTGGATGACAAATGTTTGGGTTCATATTCAAATCTCTGAATTTTGATTGCAGACTTTGGTATCCTAGAAAACCTGAGCACAGTTTAAGACATTGTTGAGATCTCTCAGACTGAACTCTATGGGAGACACTACTGTATATGAAATTACTGGGGTCTTTTTCTCAGGAGAAAAATCTGAGACTGCAGCAAAAGTAATTGCTGTCTAGGAGAAACAATTGAGATCATTCAAAATTGTTCGGGACTGAATCTGAATTGTCAGTGTTCACATCAAACCTTACAGAATAAATCTCCAATCATGCAGAATAAACTGCACAGAAGTATAGTGATCTGAATCGCCATCTCTCACCTTTTCATGTCTACTGTGGTAAGGGTGAAGTTTGCCCCTTTCAGCCAGAGAATCATGAAGAGCCGCTGACAAAACGGGCAGTTACCAACACTCTCACCATCATCACTTGCCTGGAGAAAACATTCAGTTACTAAACCTTAAAGGGACAGTTAATGCATCAATGCAATAATTCAAAGGTACATGGTACTAATACCTGAAAAGTACTGACAAAGTGACAGTTGTTCAGATTTAGCTTTTGTTACTTTACATTACAGACATTTCACCCTTACTCAAACACGTTTTAGAAATCCTATAATTACTACTAAATTCAGTGTGAATTTATCTGGCCACAAATAAACGTTTAAAAAAAAATCAGAAATGAATAGCTAGATCACAAATTTTATATCTTTAAGAAATCAGGCAAAGCAAATGCCAATAAGAAGAGTTTGTTTTAACAAAATATTAAGTGGCGTACATTGACTGAAATGTGTTATTAAGTTCTGACCTTGACAAAAAGTTCAATCTTTGGTGCTTCAGCCATTTCTCCTCCTCCTCTTCGTTGGTGTCTTAGTTGCCAAAGATCACTCACTGGCCCAGGAGTATAAGGTCAGTTTACATCAGTCCACCTCAGAGGTGTCAGCAAATCCACTTCAGCATGAGTTCACACCTTGATCTGTCTGCTTCTATTCCTGTCATCAAAGATTAAGCTGTATCGATGAGGCACTAAAAGCAGCACCTTTCCTTGTTCCTCTCCCAGCTGCAGTTTCTGTTGCTTACTTTCAGAACCCAAACTCCCACCACACCCCATTGGTCTAGGGTGTTCGGAATACCATCCCACTGGCCGAACCTGTCCAACCTGTATCTTCCTTCATTCTTGGTGGCTTTAGTCACAGTGAGTTACTTTCCAAAACTGTCTTACTCCCATCATTCTTTGCCTCTAGACACTGTAAATGGTGGCACAGTGTCTTAAATTCACTTTGTGTCTACGATTTACAATTAAAAAGAAGTAGGGGAGAACAGGGCTAGTTGTCACACAGCCCGACACAGGGATGTTGTCAAAAGGGCTATATACCTGTAACACACATTATGGTCCAAGAACATACATGTGTGTTTTCTCTAACAGTGTATTTGTATGTTAGTTTAAAATACCTAGTTAATAATCTGTGCAAATTCTGTTCTCCAAGCTAAAAACCATATATCATATGTTGGCAATAGCTGTTGGGTGAACACAATAAAACCACACTGGCATACATTCAAGAAAGGGTCAACTATATAATGAAGGTTTAACTGTGTTCAAGAAAATATTATTTTTCATAAATAATACTAATAATAATAATATTAATTTTTATTTATATAGTGCCTTTCCAAAGCTCAAGGACACTTTACAATAAAAAAATTAATAAAAAAAAAAAAATACACACATAATAGAATAATATCAATTTCAGTTTAATATCTGAGAGAGAAAATTATAGCAAACAAAAGACAAAAAGGAACAGGATTAACAATGGAAAGAGGAGCAGTTTTGTGAGAATAGATGTGTTTTGAGCTGAGTTTTAAAGACAGAGATAGAGGTGAGCCATGGGAGCCATGACAGCAAAAGATCTGCCACCAATAGTAGAAAACCGAAAACAAGGTACAGTGAGTAGGGCAGAGTCAGAGGACCTGAGAGAACATGCGTTGGGGTGTAAGGATGAAGCAGCTCCGAAAGGTATTTGGGGGCAAGGCCATGAAGAGATTTAAAAGGTCAGAAGGAAGATTTTGCAATGAATACAGGCTGAGACAGGAAGCCAGTGTAAATTATATAGGGTGGGTGTAAAATGGGTGAACCGCGAAGTGTGTTTGAGAACTCTAGCAGCTGAGTTTTGAATGTGTTGAAGTCTGGAGATTTTAGAAGGAAGGCCAATGAGAAGGGCATTGCAGTAATCAAAGCGTGAAGTGATGAAGGTGTGAATTAGAGTTTCAGCATCTTGCTGATTAAGCATATGGCGAAGGCGAACTATATAGCGGAGATGGCAGAAAGCAGTTCTAACAATGGAGCTGATATGGGGTTCAAAATTGAGGGAGGGGTCAAATGCAATGCCTAGGTTGCAGATGGTTTTAGCAGGTTTAACAAGTACTCCATCAATGTAGATGGAGAAATCAGCGTACTTAGAAATCAGAGTTTGGTGTCCAATAATCATTACTAAAGTACTGTCTGTTGCAGAGGAAGGATTCAAACCACGAGAGAGCAGTACCAGATATACCAATGGATGAAAGCCTAGAGAGAAGTATGAGTGAGAAATGGTATCGAATGCAGAGCTGAGGACTAAAAGAATGAGTATACTAAAGGCCCCAGAGTCCGTGGAGGAAAGGAGGTCGTTCAGAACTCTAGGGAGAGTTGTTTCAGTGCTGTTGAAAGGACCGAAACCTGATTGGAGGGGGTCGTACACATTATTGGAAAGTTCTAAAAGTTTTGCTACAAAAGGGAGGTTGGTGATAGGCCTGTAGTTGGCAAAGTCAGTAGGGTCTAATCCAGGTTTCTTCAAGATTGGTGTTATCGTTGCAGTTTTTAGGTTGAGAGGGACAGTAGATTCAGTCATTTGAGAGATCTACTGTATTTATCAAGTGAGAGAGGGGAGTAGAAATAAGAGAAAGGCAAGTTTTGAGGAGAGATGTAGGGGCAGGATCTATTTGACATAATGATGAATTAGATTTCAGTATCATTTCTTCAAAAGAGGATAGACAGGTGGGAGTAAAGCTGGAGTGACAGGAAGTTGAGGATAAGAGAGGGAGCATATGGAGAGAGGTATCAGTCTTATTTGTGGGAAATAGTCTATATAAAGACATAACTTTGTCATGAAAGAAATCTAAGAGAGAGTGACAGAGTGATACTGCCAGAAATATTGTGTACAGGAGGTTTTGTGAGTTTACTCATGGTGGCAAAAATTGTTTGGGCCTACTGCCAGCATTATTGATGAGTGTGTAGAAAAAGTAAGACTGTGTGGTGTTGAGGCAGTCCTATACAATTGCAAGTGCTCAGTATATGCTATGGAATGCACAGTTAGTCCAGCGTCGTCCGGCAGCCTTCATTGCCCAGAGCTCAGGAGTAAACCAGGGAGAGGAATGAGAAGAGGGCACAAGCCTTGTCTTAATGAGGGCATGTTCATTAAATGTTTGAGAGATGACAAGATTGTAGGAAGAGAAGATCTCAGAAGAACAGGACAGTTCAACAGAGGTGAGAAGAGAAGAATTCTGAACGTAGGACTGTCCTAGATATTGGGACTACTTCTTTAAGTTTACGGTATGATACAGTGATTTTCTTATTAGGCTTGTTTACAGGAAGAGTAAACGTAAAATTAATGAGCCTGTAGTCTGAGATTCCCATTTGCGAGCCAGAAATGATTGAATCAAGTACTGTATATGGCCATGGGAGAGGGTGGGAATGTTCACATGTTGCTTAAGAAATTATTTGTTTTAGCACAGACAAAGTCCACATGGATATTGAAGTCCCGAAGCAACATCACAGGTGTAGATACAGAACATGGAAGAGTGAGTAGTTCACTAAGTTCTGATAAAAAAATCAGGATGCAATTTTGGAGGTTGGTAGATTAATAATATGATAAGCGGGGTAGGTCCAACAACTTTAAAGGCAAGATTTTCGAATGATGTTGTAACATGGAAATCACAAGTTACAGTTTTAATGTTAGATCGGTAAACAGCAGCAAGACCACCACCCCTTCCATGAAGCTGTGGTTTTGACAAGTATCTGTATCCATTTGGTGTAGCTAGATTCAGTTGTAAATAATCAAGCACGTGCCAAGTTTCAGTGAGAAACAACATATCCAAACTTTTGTCAACTATTACATCATTTAGCAGTGAAGCTTTGTTCGTAAAGGAATGACAGTTTAACAGAGCACAGTTATTTGTAAGACAGGCAGGGATTGATGCATTGTCACAGAACTGGTTGTCATTATCCACATATTTTAGTGAGTCAGAGTATAGTTGTGTTAGATAAACAACTTATTTGGTCATGTTGTTACATGTGTTTTATATTTGATACATTTCATACACTTTAATAATTACAACATTTGTTGGCCAAAACAATGGTTTGATATTTTTTGTTAAGTTTAAATTTTTTACTGTTTCATGAATGATGCGTTTCAGAATTGTTTTACTATTTAAATTATGCCGAAAAGCCTATAATAGGCTGTTTAATGGCAGGTTCTATTGGGGGCATGTTGTCACAAAAGGTCAATGTGTGTTTAATAAACTGCATTTTTTTTTTACCCTGGACAATGATGGAAACGTTTAGACTTAAGACTTTAAGTGTCACAGCAAGCCCCAGTCTCTCCTACTTGACAAACAATCGTGATGAAAAACAAACAAACTAGAAATTAAATATATGCTCATTTATAGCATGTAAAATTTGATTTATGCACACAAAAAGCACTATTCGGTGGATATTGTGAGAGTTTTATGCTATCAAAGCTGTAATGTTACTTTAAATTACTGAAGCATTGATCAGTGTTGACGGACTTGCTTTACTGACTGTCCTTGATTTGTAATTTCTATGACGGTTAGGATGATCTAATTAATAAAGCATTGAGAGAGAGCGAATCATTACAGCAATGAGGTGTGACATTTAAACAATCTATACTGTGACATCTAAACTTTGGCATTTGCATGACAAATCATGATACTTATTGTTGTTGTTTTTTCATTTTCTTTATCCTCATGTATGTCGTAACCACGCCAACAGATTTGTTTTTAATCTTGGACGTATAGGGTATCACCCCTTACAAAAAATTATCATGGTAATCACAGTGTCCACCAAAATACCATAGTTATTACAGTTATTATATACAGTTAAACTGTGGAAACTTGGTGTCAACCAATCAAATAGAAAAATGTAACTAACTGAAAGATTCTGAAAGCATTTTATGCTGTTTGAGGGAGATCCCATATTCATTTTAAATGTAATTATGTACTAATTAATTTATGGTTCGACAGTGGTAACAGTAACAATGGTATTTGAGCAGATACATTTTTATTTATGACCTTTCTCCTCGCTTTCTTGCAAAATAACCAAAACATAATGAGAGATATCTTCACCAAATCAAATGTGTATAAAATCCACTGAATCAAATACTGTCTGCAATTTATACAGCAATTAAATCGATGCAATGTATCTAAAGGGATAGTTCACCCAAAAATGAAATGTTTTCTCATCAATTAGTCATCCTGATGTTGTTCCAATTTGTAAGTTTTTTTCTTCTGTGGAACACAAAAGGACATGTCTGGTTAGGCAGCATGTAACCTTCTGTCACCATTCACTGTCGGTGCTTCTCAATCAGAAGGCTGCAGCCTGGTTAGGCTGCATATCTCGGCTGCCATGTCATCAAGCACCGTTGAAGGCCATCTCAATTGTAAGGACCCTCGGAAGGCAGCCTTCGTTCACCATATTTTGGAGGATGCTTCAGGTGCATCCTTCGCGACTTTCAATCACCCACAATCCCTTGCACAGGAATGATTTTGAAAATTGAGAGAGAAAAGTCCTTCTGTGTGCTATTACATGACTGTGCACTGTCCTGGTTTCTTCCTCCATATCTACAAAGAACTTGTAGAGGATCAGCACAGTTTCCATATCTGTCATCTTTGATGCCGCTTCTTCTCTCTTCAAAGTTTTCATGCCGTGACCACGGAGGCAGAAACCTTTATGATGTAGCCATGCACACTTACTAGACCGTCTCATTTTAGCACTGAATGCTGAGGAGGAGTCTAGCCTACAGCCTCAGAAGGACACAGCCTAACTAGACTGCAGCCTTCCGATTGAGAAGCACCCTTTCATCCCATACTCTAAAGGGAATCGAGAATCAACTCGAAACGTTGGAATCGACTCGAAAGCTGGAAACCAGCTGATATTTTCAGACTGTGTTTATTTCCTCGACCACCGAACTACAACACATTTCAGAAGCCTAACAGCAATAAAACAATTAACAAAAGTCTTATAAATGACTGCATCTTGAGTCTTTTGTATTCTGTCAGCATCTGTAAATCGCTCCGTTTGTTCATCTGTATGAAGCAATCACACAAGCCCTTCAACACATCTGCTTTTCAATATAGTCTCTGCCGGTATTTTACTTTGGATTAAATTTATAATCAGACATGCCAGATTTGTGACAGTAAACTGGCATACAATAAAATCTTCCCCGATGTTACAACACAAGTCTGCAACAAGGAGATGGTAGAGTTGAGTTAGTGTCCTAGTTCACATCAATAAATTGGTATGTTAAAGTTTAAATGATCAATGTGCTATATATATACACACATACACACACACATATATACACACATTATATATAATAAAGAATGAGTAAGTGTTTCAAAACTTTTGACCGGTAGTGTATATATATATACAGTGGTGTGAAAAAGTGTTTGCCCCCTTCCTGATTTCTTATTTTTTTGCATGTTTGTCACACTTAAATGTTTCAGATCATCAAACAAGTTTAAATATTAGTCAAAGATAACACAAGTAAACACAAAATGCAGTTTTTAAATGAAGGTTGTTATTATTAAGGGAAAACAAAATCCAAACCTACATGGCCCTGTGTGAAAAAATGTTTGCCCCCTAAACCTAATAACTGGTTGGGCCACCCTTAGCAGCAATAACTGCAATCAATCTTGCAATGAGTCTTTTACAGCGCTGTGGAGGAATTTTGGCCCACTCATCTTTGCAGAATTGTTGTAATTCAGCCACATTGGAGGGTTTTCGAGCATGAACAGCCTTTTTAAGGTCATGCCACAGCATCTCAATAGGATTCAGGTCAGGACTTTGACTAGGCCACTCCAAAGTCTTCATTTTGTTTTTCTTCAACCATTCAGAGGTGGACTTGCTGGTGTGTTTTGGATCATTGTCCTGTGCAGAACCCAAGTTCGCTTCAGCTTGAGGTCACGAACAGATGGCCGGACATTCTCCTTCAGGATTTTTTGGTAGACAGCAGAATTCATGGTTCCATTTATCACAGCAAGTCTTCAGGTCCTGAAGCAGCAAAACAGCCCCAGACCATCACACTACCACCACCATATTTTACTGTTGGTATGATGTTCTTTTTCTGAAATGCGGTGTTACTTTTACGCCAGATGTAATGGGACACACACCTTCCAAAAAGTTCAACTTTTGTCTCGTCAGTCCACAGAGCATTTTCCCAAAAGTCTTGGGGATCATCAAGATGTTTTCTGGCAAAAATGAGACGAGCCTTAATGTTCTTTTTGCTCAGCAGTGGTTTTCGTCTTGGAACTCTGCCATGCAGGCCATTTTTGCCCAGTCTCTTTCTTATTGTGGAGTTATGAACACTGACCTTAACTGAGGCAAGTGAGGCCTGCAGTTCTTTGGATGTTGTTTTGGGGTCTTTTGTGACCTCTTGGATGAGTCGTCGCTGCACTCTTGGGGTAATTTTGGTCGGCCAGCCACTCCTGGGAAGGTTCGCCACTGTTCCATGTTTTCGCCATTTGTGGATAATGGCTCTCACTGTGGTTTTCTGGAGTCCCAAAGCTTTAGAAATGGCTTTATAACCTTTTCCAGACTGATAGATCTCAGCTACTTTCTTTCTCATTTGTTCCTGAATTTCTTTGGATCTCTGCATGATGTCTAGCTTTTGATGATCTTTTGGTCTACTTCACTTTGTCAGGCAGGTCCTATTTAAGTGATTTCTTGATTGAGAACAGGTGTGGCAGTAATCAGGCCTGGGTGTGGCTAGAGAAATTGAACTCAGGTGTGATAAACCACAGTTAAGTTATGTTTTAACAGGTGGGGCAAACACTTTTTCACACAGGGCCATGTAGGTTTGGATTTTGTTTTCCCTTAATAATAACAACCTTCATTTAAAAACTTAAAAACTTCATTTGACTAACATTTAAACTTGTTTGATGATCTGAAACATTTAAGTGTGACAAACATGCAAATAAAATAAGAAATCAGGAAGGGGGCAAACACTTTTTCACACCACTGTATATATATATATATACAGTGTTGGGGAGTAACTGAATACATGTTACGGGAATACGTATTTAAAATACAAAATATAAGTAACTGTATTCCAGTTACAATTTAAATAATTGGTAATTAGAATACAGTTACATCCAAAGTGCATTTGAACAGCGGTGAAACACTTTCTTATGATGTGTTACATACATATGAGCAGACAGAGAAGTAAGTTTGGAACAGAAGAATAGAAATAAACATTGTGTAAATTGTCAGCTTTATGCTAAACTAAAATGCTATTTCTAGCCAATTTACATGCACATGTTACCAGGCACGATCATATTTTTTATCAAGAAAATTCATGTTGGATCATAATTTCTTTTTTTCTAGTAAGACCTTTGATATTAGGGCAAAAATCGTATTATTGATAATAATTGTTGTATTGTTTTCCTGTAAAAATATCTAAAAAATCCTTAAAACAAGATCAATTTGATTTATCTTGTTTTAGAAACAACACTGCATAAGATATTTAGGTTTTTCAGAGAATGTATTTTTAACATGTGTATTTTGTCTTACTGTATTGGCAGAGTTTTTATAGTCAAAACAAGTGAACAAAATCTACCAGTGCTGAAGAAGTAATCCAAAGTATTTAGAATACATTACTGACCTTGAGTAATCTAACGGAATACGTTTCAAATTACATTTTACAGAATGTACTCTGTAATCTGTAGTGGAATACATTTCAAAAGTAACCCTCCCAACCCTGCATATATATATATATATATATATATATATATATATATATATATATATATATATATATATATATATATAGCCTACATTTTACATTAAAATTATTTTATGAAATCAAATTCAAAGACAACAAATTTAAATATATGATTTTATTCAGTGTACAAAAGGTAGTGGAGAATTACTGTACATTATAATTGAAACCTCTTTCAAAACAAGAACTCATGAGTGGTAACAGATCATTTCAGTGTAGGTAAAACTGTGCTTTTAAAATGATTTGCGGTAGTTCTTCGAAATACAGCCGCATCTACTTAAACTTCCCTAAAATTTATCTCATTGGATTGAAGCATCGTGCTTTGGTATCTGTATATAGGCCCTGATTTCATTTTAGAATGGACCTATTAAGAGTAAATGTTGTTCCTGCTATTATAAATAGTGCAAAGAGCACTTTGTAGTGAGCTGTTTATTATGAGATTTAACTTTACCTCCTTTTTTTTTTTTTTTCGGAATCGAAAAAATGAGTCTGGAATCGACTCTTGGAATCAATTCCATCGATTCCAAAACCAGGAATCAGAATCTGAGTCGATTCCCAAATTTCTGGAATCGAACAGCCCTATTCAATGGTCTTTCATGCTCGTTTCCGATTGAAAAAGAACAATCTAGTGCCATCTAGCGTTTGGTTTTGATTAAATGTTTGTAACACTGAGGCACTAAATGCAGCATGCTCACTTTGTTGTAAAGATGTCAAACTGAATCTCCCAGTGTGTGTCACACATTTCATATTATGTTAAAATGTTGCTAGCTTTTTCTGAAACAAGTGAGTATTTTTAACACATTTAAAGGTGGCCACGTGATCACATCTTAACAGAATCATAAAGCACATTGTTGCTCAAGTTAATGGGCCACAAAACTGTGATGATTTGGCTATTGGTGCAACAAGCTCAGAGCTGACTGAACTTCCCTTTGCTTCTTCTTGGGTGTGCTGATAGCTCCACCAGGCTGATTCTTCCTCCATTCTTCTTAGAAACCAGGAAAAAAACAAAACAAAACATGCTAGTCAGAGCAGGTCTATTCAGCATTGCTATATTACAACTTTTTTGTTTTTATTTATTTCTATAATCATTTACTCACCATCATGTTGTTCCAAACCCATATGAATTTCTTTCCTTGATGGAACACAAAAGCAGACGTTAGGCAGAATGTTAAAGGTGCACTCAGTAACTTTTTGTTTGTGTCATCTTAGACTAACAGTGACATCTAGTGGTGTGGATGCAACATCATTTAAAATCAATTGTATTCAGTTTACAGATGCCATTGTAGAATTTCACAATTCACAATCAGCCATGATTAATTTAATCCAAGAGTGAAATTGTCCAATGACAAGACGTTTACTGAGAGCGCTACGATTGCTGTAAGACACCGGACTATTTCTCTTCAGGAGTTTAGACCCATAAATATCCCTTTCTATTCCTTCAGACTCCAGTTATTCAAATGCAGGCAACTCCTGACCTCCTCAAACACATGCTCTTGACGTGCACATCCACTGTTGTTGTTTTTACCTTTCTCTCGTTATTTCCCGGCATTTACATCTTCTAGCGCTTCTTCATGACAGCAACGGCTCAAATGTGAGTATTGCCGCCTTGTGGGCCTACTAATTAGTGCAAATAATTCCAGGAGCATGTGGATTCTGCACGTTCAATGAAAAATCGGGCTGCATGCGTTCAGTGCTCGAGCACTCTGCTGATGACGAGATTTGCGTCATACGTCCTGTACCGAAGTGCACTTTGGGCTTTAGCCTCAGTAACCATTCACTTTTGATGCATCTTTTTTCTTTACAATGATAGTAAAAGGTGACTGAGGCCAACATTCTGCCTAACTTCAACAGAAGACATAAAATCATATGGGTTTGGAACAACATGAGGGTAAGTAAATGACCACATTTTTTTTTTTTTTTAGGTAAACTAGCCCCTTATAGGTTGAGTACCATGACTGCATCTCATTGTCTCTCTATTCCTAAGAAAGCTTTCTTAAAAAAATTCAAATTGTGCAGAATAGTGCAGTTGCAAATTAAAATTTGTATCTCAAATGCCCCTCTCCATGCACCAGCGATTTCCTGCTGTTTCATGTTTCCATCTTATATTTCGAATTTCTTTTTCATTTAAGTTTTATTTCTTGAGTGCCCGTTAAATAAACAGTTTTTGCAACAGTCTGCCACATGGCACATTTTACTATATTTTAATATGGGCACAGAAAGCAAGATGGCAAGAATGAGTGTGTGAGAGAAGCAGAAACACTCACTTCCTCCTCCCGTAGTAATTCAGTACCCTCCGCACAGAGTTCACAAGCCGCAACCGCACACACTGCGCAAGAGACACCGATACATGCACTGGTGCATAAAGAACTGAAAGAGCTGATGCCCCCCCCCATGTTCATGTTTCTCAATCGTCCAGTTCTTTAAGCCACAATAAGTGGCTAAATCAGTGCTCTGCAAGTTTAAAAGACATAATGGCATCATTGCAGAGACCTTCTCAGGTCATAAACATCAACGAACCAACGGTTTATGAGACGGTTTGTTGTAATATTGATGGGCAACACATCATGTCCTATAATCATCTATTTATTAGTTGTGGTATGTGTCATTGAGGTGTTATGTTGATGTTAAATCGTCAGGGGCGAAGTAAAATGGGAGTGGAAAGGGCAAGATGGGCCAAAGGGGAAGGAGAATAAATAAATTAAGAGTGATCTAAGCAGGAAGCTGGTGTATCCTTCATGAGTTACTCACTTCGCATGCAGTATCTCTCCATCATTAAATGACAGGGCAGGCCTCCACCTTTTCTCCGCATAACTCTCTCTTGCAAAGAACACGACAGCTGAGGTCTACCCCACAAGCAACACTCCTCAAAGAACCAGGTAAGAATCTACGCAAGAACACACCTTTAATCTTAGCTTCTGCCCTCTACTGAAGGTCTTTCTGAAGATCTGTTTTTCTTTGACCAGTTGAGAGACACTGTCAGTATTTGCTTCTACTGTTTTTCAGTTCTGTTTTTTCTTGCATTGCACAAGTATAAAGCATCTGCTCAGCAGCTTACTGTCATAGAAATGTTACATTCCCTAACGGATTAGGGAAAATTGAAGCATCACTAAATCTTCTCATTTGTTGGAATTTGCTGTATTATCCTTCATAAAATGAATACACTCAAAAATATTTTAGACTATTTTTAAGATTTACGCATTTCAATTTTGAAACAAAATCATAAAATTTAATTTTATCATTTAAAAAAACGTTGAATTGATAAAACATAAAATATTTAGTTTTTATTTAGTTAACGATTACTCGAATTTCCATATTGGAGAGGATATGCTGTTTAAAATGGCGGAGGAGACTGCGGTTTCTATAGTGAAATACTTTTGTGCACTGGCTACCGCTAAATAGGGAGAAATACCCCCACTTGGACAGCTATTTTTCCACTGAGAAATCTGATTTTCAGAAAGCTGACATCATCTCTGCTTGGGTGTGGCTACAGGCACACACTCCATCTCTCTTTCTCTCTCTCTCTCTCTCTCTCTCTCTCACACACACACACACACACACACACACACACACACACATCCTTGTTTATCCAATAACTTGTTAGAAACAGCACAAGCCATGATACTATTTCTGAAGTGACATTTTTGAATTACTAACGAAGGCTTGAACGCATCATTTGGTTTGAACCAGCAACATCAGATTCTGATCCATCGCGTAAGAAAGTAGTTCCATGCACAAATACGGTTAAAAATACGGTTTTCATGACCGTACTCGGTTTTTCCTCATTTTTTTTAATTTACTTGTTCATTGAACTGTTGTATATACGGTTGTTGTTGTTGCCATCCTGTACCTGTCCTGCAGGTGTGATATTCGGATGTACCGATCCTGTGCAGGTGTTGTTACAAGTGGTCTGCCACTGCAAGAACGATCAGCTGTCCTTCCTGTCTCCCTGTAGCGCTTTCTTAGGCGTCTCACAGTACAGACACTGCAATTTTGTGCCCTGGCCACATCTGCAGTCCTCATGCCTCCATGCAGCATGCCTAAGGCACGTTCATGCAGATGAGCGGGCATCTTTCTTTTGGTGTTTTTCAGAGTCAGTAGAAAGGTCTCTTTAGTGTCCTAAGTTTATATAACTGTGACCTTAATTGCCTACCGTCTGTAAGCTGTTAGTGATTTGCATATTTGACCTGTTTTTTGACGTCAGTGTTGATGTCTTTTCAACATCAATTGCCCACTGGGAGGTGCATGTTCATTAATTGTTTATGGTTCATTGAACAAGAATGGAAAACATTGTTTAAACCCTTTACAATAAAGATCTGTAAAGTTATTTGGATTTTTACAAAATTATCTTTAAAATACAGTGTCCTGAAAAAGGGTTCATGTACACTGGCGGCCAAAATCTTGGAATAATGTACAAATTTTGCTCTTATGGAAAGAAATTGGTACATTTATTCACCTAAATGGCATTCAACTGATCACAATGTATAGTCAGGACATTAATAACGTGAAAAATTACTATTACAATTTGAAAAAAAACAAAAATTCTGAACTTCATAAACTACTTCGAAGAGTTCTCATCAAAAAATCCTCCACGTGCAGCAATGACAGCTTTGCAGATCCTTGGCATTCTAGCTGTCAGTTTGTCCAGATACTCAGGTGACATTTCACCCCACGCTTCCTGTAGCACTTGCCATAGATGTGGCTGTCTTGTCCCACAAAAGCTCAATGAGGTTAAGATCCATAACACTCTTTTCCAATTATCTGTTGTCCAATGTCTGTGTTTCTTTGCCCACTCTAACCATTTCTTTTTGTTTTTCTGTTTCAAAAGTGGCTTTTTCTTTGCAATTCTTCCCATAAGGTCTTTACCCCTGAGTCTTCTCTTTATTGTTGTACATGAAACTGCTGTTGAGCAGGTAGAATTCAATTAAGCTGTCAGCTGAGGACATGTGAGGCGCCTATTTCTCAAACTACAGGCTCTGATGTACTTATCCTCTTGTTTAGTTGTACATCTGGCCTTCCACGTCTCTTTCTGTCCTTGTTAGAGCCAGTTGTCCTTTGTCTTTGAAGACTGTAGTGTACACCTTTGTATGAAATCTTCAGTTTTTTTGGCAATTTCAAGCATTGTATAGCCTTCATTCCTCAAAACAATGAACATGCCATTTTTTACCTAATATTTACCTTAAGACATGCATAAGAAATTAAGACATTGCATACTGTGGCAACTCAAAAACAAAGACAATGTTCAGCTTCATTTAACAAACCAAATAGTTTTCAACTGTGTTTGATATAATGGCAAGTGATTTTCTAGTACCAAATTAGCAATTTTGCATGATTACTCAAAGATAAGGTGTTGTAGTGATGGCTGCTGGAAATGGGCCTGTCTAGATTTGATCAAAAATGACTTTTTTCAAATAGTGATGGTGCTGTTTTTTTACATCAGTAATGTCCTGACTATACTTTGTGATCAGTTGAATGCCACTTTGGTGAATTAAAGTACCATTTTCCTTCCAAAACAGCTTAATCTGTACATTATTCCAAACTTTTGGATGCCAGTGTGTATATACTTCGCTTAATCGTTCTTGTGCCCGGAATTTGTAATTACGATATCTCTGACTCCCCTTGAAGGCTGCGGTAAACTGGGATATGAGGAAATAATTTAGATCGAAAGAAATTACACACATCAGCTTCAATATATTGTGGTGTGGGGAATTCTGTCACCACTCTTATTGGGAGGAATAAGTGAATACTTAATTGGCTGTGAGAGAGTGGATGGACTTTTTTGCCTTCACCTATGGTTGCTGACGGAAGGAAGCTTTTAAAAGGAATACAGTCAAACGAGGTGGTGACTTATGTGAGGGAAGTGATTTGAGTGCTCTCGGGGGCAATAGGCACTCCAGAGACGAAGACAGAAAGTTATTCAGATTTGGGGGTATGTGAGGAAGTTGAGTTAGGGCTGTCTCCTTTTAGTGTCACTGTAACCTCTGGGCAGAGAATACTGCTACTTAGTGATGGTGAAATGAAGCTTTGCGTAGCACCGAGGCTTTTCCCTCAACTGTATAGTGAAATGGTTCATTACTCAAAGCTTTTCAACACAGTGCACACTAATGATATCTTGTGGTCAAAAGGTTGAAAAGCTGCCTTTGCGTCCCAGAGGACCCAGCCATTTTTTGATTTTCATGTAATAAATCAATCACTTTGTACTCTGAAAACCATAAAGGCAATAAAAATAATTAGTCTTTCATGAGTCATGTGTCACTATTGATGTAGTACTTACACAATGTATGAATAAATCAGTCTATGAATGAATTTATGAAAGAATTTATAAATGGGATGAATTATCTTGTACTGTAGCTATTTTTATGAATCTGCTTTGATCAACACATGAAGCCTTGCTCACATAAGTTTTTGCCTTAGTCTGAAACCTATGAGTTCATAGGCAAGGATCATGTAGGCATATACACTATATTGCCAAAAGTATTCGCTCACCCATCCAAATCATTGAATTCAGGTGTTCCAATCACTTCCATGACCACAGGTGTATAAAATGAAGCACCTAGGCATGCAGACTGCTTCTACAAACATTTGTGAAAGAATGGGCCGCTCTCAGGAGCTCAGTGAATTCCAGCGTGCTACTGTGATAGGATGCCACCTGTGCAACAAGTCCAGTCGTGAAATTTCCTCACTACTAAATATTCCACAGTCAACTGTCAGTGGTATTATAACAAAGTGGAAGTGACTGGGAATGACAGCAACTCAGCCACGAAGTGGTAGGCCACGTAAAATGACAGAGCAGGGTCAGCGGATGCTGAGGTGCATAGTGCGCAGAGGTCGCCAACTTTCTGCAGAGTCAATCGCTACAGACCTCCAAAGTTCATGTGGCCTTCAGATTAGCTCAAGAACAGTGCGTAGAGAGCTTCATGGAATGGGTTTCCATGGCCGAGCAGCTGCATCCAAGCCATACATCACCAAGTGCAATGCAAAGTGTCGGATGCAGTGGTGTAAAGCACGCCGCCACTGGACTCTAGAGCAGTGGAGACGCGTTCTCTGGAGTGACAAATCACGCTTCTCCATCTGGCAATCTGATGGTCGAGTCTGGGTTTGGCAGTTGCCAGGAGAACGGTACTTGTCTAACTGCATTGTGCCAACTGTGAAGTTTGGTGGAGGGGGGATTATGGTGTGGGGTTGTTTTTCAGGAGCTGGGATTGGCCCCTTAGTTCCAGTGAAAGGAACTCTGAATGTTTCAGCATACCAAGAGATTTTGGACAATTCCATGCTCCCAACTTTGTGGGAACAGTTTGGGGATGGCCCCTTCCTGTTCCAACATGACTGCGCACCAGTGCACAAAGCAAGGCACATAAAGACATGGATGAGCGAGTTTGGTGTGGAAGAACTTGACTGGCCTACACAGAGTCCTGACCTCAACCCGATAGAGCACCTTTGGGATGAATTAGAGCGAAGACTGCGAGCCAGGCCTTCTCGTCCAACATCAGTGTCTGACCTCACAAATGCGCTTCTGGAAGAATGGTCAAAAATTCCCATAAACACACTCCTAAACCTTGTGGAAAGCCTTCCCAGAAGAGTTGAAGCTGTTATAGCTGCAAAGGGTGGGCCAACGTCATATTAAACCCTCTGGATTAAGAATGGGATGTCACTTAAGTTCATATGCGTCTAAAGGCAGATGAGCGAATACTTTTGGCAATATAGTGTATATATATGATCAAAATAAATGAAGATTATTGTGGAATAATCAGTTGAGTGCTTGTGAACTGGGCAGTGAAAGTGCTTGTGAACTGGGGATTTGACATATTATTATGTGGGAAATAGACTTTAAAGATTTTTTATTAAGGAACAGGATTTGTTCAACAGTGCAGGTGCTAAATCTATTTCTTTTTTTATTTACTACTTCCCCTGCCTTTGAGAATATTCTCTCACACGGGACTGAGGAGGCAGGAGTGCATAAAAATTCCAGGACAAGATGAAGATGCGGATAAACAGTCTTTTGAATAGCCCAGAAATGCAGGGGATCTTCTGTGTGTGGAATATTTGGGTCACTGAGGTACCGCTGACCCTCAACTGTGGCATCTACAGTCGCATTTTTCATCCTTCTGGTTTCTACATGACTGTCCAGTAGATCCCACAGACCTTTACCTGAAAATGGATAGAATAATAAAAATAAAATATAATGGAATTTAGGTTCTCCATGCCAAATGGAATAAAACACACACACACACACACACACACACACACACACAATACCACAAACAGTACCTGAGTGGGTCGCATGGCTGCCTGTGGCTCCTGCTGGCTCTGGTTGTGATGAGGGGATTTGAGAGGATGTGGATGGGGTGTTTTGGACTGCCACAGCACTTATGATTGCAGCACATGAGGCGTCTCACAGCAGTATATGCATTTGACTGGCTGCAGAAGCCTACAGTTTTAAAACGTGGATCAAGCAGATTTGCCAGGGTCATAATGCTCGTAGTCTCATATGTAGACATCCTCTCTGAGAGAAGCTTCAGGAGGTTGTTGCACAATTGCAAAGCCATCTCATCGTCAACCTGTGAGCTCTTTGAGGCGATTGCATGCCTCAGCATTCGTATAAGAGTAATCACCTTTGACCCTGACAATTCTATGGAAGCCTCATTGAAGTGGCACAGTACACCAAGAGATTCATTTACTGTCTGGTACTCTTCTGAAGTCAAAGGTGTGAGGTTTGTCTTCAGAGTAACCAAAGCAGCACCTACTGACTCCCTCTGAGCAAAGAGGCACTCTAACTTGCATACGTGCTGTTCCAACGTGTATTAACTTGTGATTTGGCTTGCCCATCAGATTTTGTAACAGCAATAGCCTTTCTCTTGCTGTTGTGCTGGACTTGAAATGAGCCACAATCTTTCGTGCCTTTACTCTAATATCCTCAAGACCTGGTGCTTGTTCTATGGCCTTTTTCACAACCAAGTTTAGGGCATGTGCTATGCAGTTTGTGTGGCGGAGCTTCAGGATGCCGGCACATGCTATCATATTGGCAGCAGCATCAGTTACAAGACATCACACTTTGTTCTGAATGACCCACTCCTACATCAAAGCTGTCTTCGCTTCAGCTATATTCTTGGAAATATGACTTTCTGAAAATTTTCCCACCACCAGTAAAACTGTGGACAGCTGATCCTTTTCATATATAAAATGACATGTCACTGTCAGATATGCATCCATATGTAAAGATGTCCAAATGTCTGATGTGAGGCTTACAGCTTTGGCCATTTCACCTCTTGCTTTGCCTTCTCTTTGGCCTCCTTGTATTTATCCTCAACCATTTTCTTTAATGACTGGCAGGATGGAATAATGATGGTAGGGTCTATAATTCCAACAAACTCCCTAAAGCCAGCATCTTCAACAATTGTAAATGGATGGTAATCATTTACAATCAAGCTGACCAAGGCCCCTTCGATCATTTGTTTTCTGGTCCCTGCAATACAGTAAAGTGTTTAAAATATAACTGCAGTAATACATAACAGCCTTTAAAACAATGTATACAGTTTAGCCTATTCCCATTATTTAAGATATATACCTTATTATAAAGACAGCAATAGACAAACACCTTGGTCTTACACCTTGGTTGCTTGTAGCTGTTGGTCCACTTCCTGAAGATGTGTTCTCATGTTTAGCTCTAAAATGTCTCAATATTGAGGATGTGTTGTGATATGACAACTGCTGAGAACAAATTAAGCACTCAACCTACAGAAGCCCACATGTATTACATTGAGTACATGTAATATTTTCATATTATGTAATATTTTACATAATATATGCTTATTACACATTGAATATACACAAAACAACACATTTAAATATTTATTCTCATTATGATTTATTCTTATCAAATCGTATGCTCCGTATTAATATTACTATTATTATTATTATAATTCTTGATATTATTAAACTTACTTTATTTGTTAACACCACCTGAAAATGCTGCCAGACTTCAGAACGGCCTCTTTTCTTTCTGGTTCCATGCTAACAATTCAAAAGAACTCACCCTCTGTTTCACTGTTTCACTGTTTCAATTCACTACCGAATCGAATGACACTCGAAACCTGCGCAAGGGACGAGCGCCATTTTTGAATCGGAATATGAAGCAGTCACGTGATTGTGTGCGGAAACGAAGCGTCGGACGTCACAGACCACGTGGTTATGGCAAAACGAATCAAGCTCCGGTACAGTGCTTCACTGTGAGATGTTTCGTTTTTTTGACACAAGCTTCGAAGCCTCGGTGGCGAACGTCACATCACTACTGCTACTTATCCCATTACGCTACCTGCTGCCACATGGCTAATTTGCATGACAGTTTTGCCCCGCCAATGTGAGACGTGGCCAACACAAACGTAATTAATATTACTTTAATGAACATGCCCGTGACAGACTCTCATCGCTGGGAATAATCCTCTCCTGTATTCCACACCCCATGGATGGGTCTTGTCGACCTGGGACAAGGGAAGTGTTTTAAATGGCTCTTTACGATTTTATGTGTGTGAATTGTTTGTCTTTATCCCATGTGCTGCTACTGTATTGGGGAGGGTGAGCAGGGAAGGTTGCGCCTTATGGGTGTGCATGTATTTTCTACAAGAGCCTTTTTTATTGTGAATAGTGTTATTGTGAATAGTGTAACTTGTGAATGAACTGAGCAGGGTTAAAGTTCACTTGTGTGTTTTTTGAAATTATGTTGTGCATTGCATACTTACTGCTGCCATCTTCCCATTTGCGTTTGCAACATGGAATTTTAGTTTAATGTTGTGTTTAATAAAGAAAATGGTCTTTTTGTGTAATCTGTGTGGTTGCGTTATTTATCTTTTGACATTTGCTAGTAGGGGCGAATAGAATCTATTACAATATTAATCATTTTGTGTTCTGATCACTCAATTATAATCTAGCCACAGCTAGATGTTTATGAAAAATATATTTTAAAAAGGAGAAAATATTTTTAAAAAGGCTCTTGTAGAAAATCTGTCACAGATGCCACACTGAACAAGGGAAGATGGAAGGCTTTTAGCAAAGGAAAGAAATACATGTTACATTTTCTGAAGAAGTGTAAGTGTTCTTTTTAACAGCACTGGCATGGCATTTTCTTTTTCTTTTCTTTTTTTGTGCTTGAGTAAATACTCTCGGTACACTCCCTCTTCTGGTCACTCTACTTACCATGTGAGGAATGAAGAAAATGAGGGATTCTGACTGTGACAAAACCACAAGTTGTAGGCAAACACTTTGCACAACCAATAGCAAATCCAACAATATACCATGACAATGTGTTTTCAAAACAAGATAACAAACTAACGCCATCTTCTGATACTTTCAAAGCAAGCTAATGGGTCCCATTACAAGATGTATGGCAAGGTGGATGAGGCATCTTCAACCCCCCTGATTCTCCTCACTATATTCCTGACATCATCTTTACATACAGTTTTATGATTTATGACGAATATCAAAATGTCAGCAATAGATCTCTCACAAAAAACATCACCATCCTGCTGTGGCACTGGCCAAATGGCACCTAGTACAACCTAACATGCGATGTATGTCTGAAGGACTATGGGATCTTTAGATGTTGGTTAGCAGACAATCTAAAATTTTTACAAGAGTGCCGACTTAGTGGTCTTTCATAACTTTGAGCTGAAGATGCAGAAAGTGCACCTGCCATTGGCTCTACCTCGGCCTGCCACTCAAAGGTGGGTGTGGCTTTCTTTGGAAGCGCCACCAAGCAACGGCAACCTCTCGGCACACAAAAACCTTCTCAACCTGACCGTGTCATATCACCCTCAAGGTGACATCACTGTGCCCTATGGGAAGTTGTTACCCTGGGAAAAACCAGGTCTAGACTTTGTTATACCAAAAAACAAGAGTTATGAAGCTCGTTGGGTGGTCAGCCACTACCGGAGACATCAAAAAAGGAGCGCAGTGTTCCAGGAGCTTAAGAAGAACCTTAACGTGCAATTGTACGGGCTTTCTGCCAAAAAGTCACTACCGAAGAAGGCGCTGCTCCTGACAGTTTCACACTGTTATTTCTACCTGGCCTTTGAAAACACACAGTCTCCACACTATATCATTGAGAAGCTCTGGAGAAGCCGGAACTGTGCCTGTGGTGCTGGAGCCGTCATGCAGAGACTATGAAACTGCAGCTCCTCCTAAATCTTTCATCCATGTGGATGACTTCACGTCCATAAATGCTCTGGCCAAGTATCTCAGAGACTCAACTAAAGATCCAGAGAAGTATAATACTTATTTCATGTGGCGACAAGCCTATACAGTCAAGCTGTATACAGACTGAAAAGAAAGACTGCAATATCTGCCCCATTTATGGACGATTTCCAACTCAAAATGTTTACAAAGATTTGAGTGCTTGGACAAAATGGTAACATAAAATGGACAGATTACATTTTACATGTTGTTTACTGTGTTAAAAAGGGGAAATGTGTCATTTCTGCACCACTAGAGGCACCAGAGGGAAATTGCAAAAATAATGACCGTTTCAAACAGGTTCCCCCAAACACACCTCTTATCTGCCATTGGTCAAACATAGTCCCATCCCAACCAGCACACCATTGGTTGAGGCAGTTTTGGAATGTCAAGATGATTGTGATGCTAAAATCAAAACAATGTTTTGAAAGTGCCTCAGAACCCATGTATACACTTTTAGGGGAGATCAACTTACAAATATCTTTTACTTTAGCCATATCTGCACTTGGATAGGAAAAATATTTCAACAATGAAAACATTTAATATTTCTAAGGCACATTTTAGACTGCTGGAGTACCTGAGACTATTTAGGCTGAGATAGACCACTTTTATTTAAATGAATGGGAGAAATTGGAACACCCAATATAACGGGTGCAGAAAAGGCAGTCCCACCTTAAAGGTAAAAGAACCAACCCCCTTCAAAGATACAGACATCCCTGTCAGTTAACTCACAAACACGCATGAGCAGGAACAGACAAATAGTTTAGCATGATCTGAGCTATATATATATAAAAATAAAAAAGTGATAATTGTTCTCAGATTTTATTGCTGATTTGAAGTATGTTCTTTGATTGTAATCTTGACCAACTGTTTTGGAGAGTTCACTCTTTCCCCATTCAAGTAGACAGGAGCTATACTTTTTTGCCACTTGTATCCATAGAAAATAGCTGCCCGGAGCATTGCCAATATGGCTGCCAAAAGGGACTTGGAGCAGAACACATCCTATTATTAATAAACCATTTTTAAGCACAGAACAGTGGTGTATACCGATGCATGGGGGAAAATATATTTTAGTGATCAAAATATTTGGGGCTGAGGCCTTGGTTCCAAACTGAAACCACAAACCCCATTTCCTCTCCTGTCAACATGCATAAACACCCTCAGTGAGAGGATCCTTGAAGGATGCAAGAATGTTTGCTAAAAGCCAGCAACATTTGTTTTTCCAAGACATTTAGATATCAAATAATCTGTGTAATTGCAACAGTTCAAAGGAGGCCAAAACAAGATAGCAATGACAGTCAATGAAATGGTTTAATTGCTACACAGAGGTACTGTACGTGTTGATTGCAAGAGCAGCATTTCAATAAATTATCAAATATGGCTTTCATTTACATTGGGATGAGAGCTTGCATTATTCAGACTCTGAAAGATAGGAAAGGTAAGGCACATAACCTCCAGAGAGGCTTATTGTTCCCACATCACCCTGATAAAAAGATATTACACCTAGTACCATATCATTTGGAGAAGGGAGGACAGTGCTGGCATTTAGAGAAAAAGAACAGTGATTGGTGTTCTTTGTGGACAATTTGGGGGTGTCTCCTCCAAATGATTTTAAAAATAAGTATCTGTTTAAAGATATCGGTAATTGGTCGATTCAAACTTAGACGGAGTTCATGAAACCAATAGGGAAATCTTGAATTTGCTGCCAGTTCACTACGAAAAGGTGATTTGAGCAGTAACAAAGAAATGGACACATGAAATAAGTTGGGAAATCATCAAAATATTTAACTACAGAGACCAACATTAAAACTGGAACATTGGCAAAAGAAAAAAAAGTCATAAAAACAATGATAAAATCATTTTTTAACCTATGAATTCATGTGCAAATGCATTACTTAAACAAGGCATCCATTGTTCATCAATCCACCTGGTAAAATTAGAGTGTCCAAAACGCACATTACAGAAGAACTGAGTAAGCTAGATGCAACATTACATAGAAATAAATTTGGCTTGGAGCATTTCTATGAACATCAAATCAACTTTAGCAGGCACCTGTAAGGTCATGTTCTCACTCTGGCCTAGTGAGCAGGTGTTTAGCAAAGTTTTAGGATGGGCAGAAAAGTGGAGAGGGCCAGCTGGTGAGATTAGCTGGTGAGGTGACCCACCAGTCCAGGGTGCAGGACGTTTTTAAAGATCTCTGGTCGGTGGAGGGGTGGCATGTATAGGGCAGGGGCTGCTCCGGGATGGGCTGGTCCAGGATAGCCTTGCCCTGGGAGCCCTGTGCCACCCATGTGGGGTGGAGGTGGTGGGCTCTGCTCATAATACGGACTTTCGACACATTCGTCATCATAGGGCAACGCTAGGCGCTTACCCTTTTGTCTACGATTGCAGAACCACACGCGTACCACCTAGAGAACAAGTATACAATTCAGGATATATTAGTCCTAGAAGCACCAAATAATGTGATCAAGCAGGAAAAATTAAGGCATGCTTACATCTCTCTCCAGGCCTAGGTCATCAGATATGTGTGTTATCTCCAGAGTGTTGGGCTTGGGGCACTTCACAAAGTATGACTCCAGAGCAGAACGGACGGTGCCTTCCAAACTGGTTCTCCGCTTTCTTTTCCTTGTGTCAACAAAAACCCGCTCAATCTTGTACATCTGGAGGATATATAAAAGGGTGATGAAACTGTCAGAATAAACATTAATATGACAGCAGGTTTGACAAGACATTGGCTATGTATAGGATAGCATCAGTAGCAGCACTCCCTGTACGCATATTACGGGAACAAAAAGAGTTCTGGGTGCCAGAAATGAGTGAAAAATTATGAGCAGGAGGTCAAGAGAACTGCAGGAGCCCAGACTATCAAGCCATTCTTTTCCAAGACAGGTTAGTGCACAGTAAGGGTGTCAAACGGGATGGGCCCTAAACGTTTCGCCATCTGATTTAGTTGTGCAGGAGCACGACACGGTACTGGCACCTTGTACATAAAAATAGCTGCTGGCGATGTCACAATTGCATTATTGCCGGTACGGTGTACTGACGCATACCGGCCCACTTCTAGCACTGGTCAAAACCCCAGTCTTAGTGAGGTATTAATATAAACTGTTTGTATAACACGCAGGGAAGAAAAAAAAAAAACCCCACAGATGTCTCAAAATACGGGATGCTTTAGACTTTGCAGTGTAAATGCAGCATTACAGACCTGCCACTGTGTGAAAAGTTTTACAAAGTCAACAATATTTAAGGAAAAAAAAATATATAAAAACTCTGCCCTTGGCTGTATAACTTTAGTAGCTTTAAGTATTGATACACCGATCAGCCATGACATTAAAACCACCTGCCTAATATTGTGTAGGTCCCCCTCGTGCCACCAAATCAGCGCCAACCCGCATCTCAGAATAGCATTCCGAGATGCTATTCTTCTCACTACAATTGTACAGTGCGGGTATCCGTGTTACCGTAGATTGTCAGTTCAAACCAGTCTGGCCATACTCTGTTGACCTCCCTTATCAAGGCATTTCCGTCAACAGAACTGCCGCTCACTGGATGTTTTTGTTTTTGGCACCATTTAGAGTAAATTCTAGAGACTGTTGTGCATGAATATCCAGGAGATCAGCAGTTACAGAAATATTCAAACCAGCCTGTCTGGCACAAACAATCATCCATGCATTATCTAATCAGCCAATCATGTGGCAGCAGTGCGGTACATAAAATCATGCACATATGGGTCAGGAGCTTCAGTTAATGTTCACATCAACCAACAGAATGGGGAAAAAATGTGATCTCAGTGATTTTGACCGTGGCATGATTGTTGGTGCCAGATGGGCTGGTTTGAATATTTCTGTAACTGCTGATCTCCTGGGATTTTCACGCACAACAGTCTCTAGAATTTACTCAGAATGGTGCCAAAAACAAAAAACATCCAGTGAGCGGCAGTTCTGTGGATGGAAATGCCTTGATAAGGGAGGTCAACAGAGTATGGCCAGACTGGTTCGAACTGACAGTCTATGGTAACTCGGATATCTGCTCTGTACAATTGTGGTGAGAATTTTTGCCAGTTGAAGTTCTTTTTAATTTGACACTCTTGAATTAGACGCCAGAAATACAGGGAGATGCGTTGCAGTTGTCTGTGTCAGTCTAGCACCAATGCTTTACATATTTATCATTGCATACTACTATTACATACTATTTAAAAAAATATGCAGTATACAGTAGCTCTATATATTATATAGCATGTAGTAAACTGTAAGCTTTTATCATATTAAAGGTGTACTTAGCAACGCGGACAACCAAAGTATACTTACTGACACCTAGGGGCGTTGATGTAGCATCATTCAAATTCAATAGTTTTTAGAATGCCATTGTAGAAATTCACTGTTCACAGTCAGCCAGGATTCATTTAACCCCAGAGTGAAAGTATCCAATAACACTGCAGCTACTTAGATTAAGCAAGTAGTATTCAGCTGGTCATGTGATTCTAACATGGCAGCCCCCATGAGGGGACCCTCACCATGTAAAATAAAACAGCTTTTATGACTGGAATATTGATCTTATGTAAGTGGTCATGACTTAATATGCATCAATTACAATCCATTTCTTTAGAAATACATATTTTTAAAAAATAACCAAGTGCAACTTTAAATTCCAAACATATAGCCAGTGCGTCAATATTTAAAGTAAACAGATGGAGTGAAGTAGACGGCACTGTAGCTTCAAGTTTAGTGGCAGTCGTTGTCTGTTTCGAGCGCCTCCTAGTGAGACTTATGAAAACGGATGTAGTCTACTTACATCCTGGGGATTTTCTGAATTCTCTGCCTCATTCAGCCATCTCTGCAGCAGTGGCTTTAGTTTGCACATATTCTTGAAACTCAGTTGGAGAGCCTCAAAGCGGCAAATGGTCGTCTGACTGAACATTTTTCCTAGACATTGAAAAATTAACAAAACAGTTCTTAAACACCCACTTGAACGTAATTATATAAATGGTTAAAGACCTCCAACTCACCATACAGGTTTCCCAGAGCAAGCCCCACGTCCGCCTGTGTGAAGCCCAGCGTGATTCGCTTGTGTTTCAACTCTTTAGCAAACTGCTCCAAGTCTTCTGTGGTCAGGTTCTCCTAAGAAGTTTTTAAAAGGCAAAACAATTAATACTCATAAACGAGACTAGATTTAAATTAAAGCTTAATTACGACTGAAATCTCACCTCCTCTTCAGAATCACTGCACCCTCCGCTGGAGGAGCCGCTGCTCCTGGCGGTGGTTTGCGCCTGACCCGTGGGCATGTTTTGCGCAGTGGCTCCGCTGAAAAATCCCGGGCTACTAAAGCCATTCCCGGGCGGAGATGGAGACAGAGAAGGAGATGATGCAGAGGGAGTCGGGGGAGCTTGGGAAATATTAGCGGGGGGCGTGATATGAGGCAGGCCGGCCCAAAAGTTCGGGTTCCATGGTGTGGAGTAATACATCCCGGTGGCCACGGATGATGCGCCTGCGGAAAGATGATACTGGGATTGAGGCTTGTCTTCTTCATTGGCGTAGTCCTCGACATCCTTCTCGGTCTTTACCTCAGCAGGCATCTTGATTTGCTCCCTGGTTGCAGCGATAGGCGGGCTAATGTTTGCCGGCAGGGTGGCGGTGGTGATCCCCGCCACCTGGCCGGTGAACTCGGGCGCCGCAAACGGGTACCAGTGTTTGGGCTGCGTGAAATCGCTACCTTGCAAATCATTGGCCTTGAAATCGCCTCCAACCCCAGAAAAAGGGAAGAAACTTTGTGGTAGCGCAGGGCTGATTCCATTGAAATGGGTTTTGTTGAAAAGCAGGCTTGGGTCCTGAAGCATGCCGTGCGCGAACTGTAAAGACGCACCGCCATGTCCATCCAGGCCCGGGACTTGAGGGTACATGGCCCTGTTGACCTCGTAGGGTCGGCTGTTGCAGTCTACGCCTGTCGGGCTCTGGGATCGGTCCGTCATCTCGCTGAACAAATCTCTTTGCACTTCAGGTAATAAAACTCACAGCGTGATGATCAATAAACGGACATAAATAGTTCCATTCCAGAACGTTCTTGCAAAATGCCCAAAACTTAGCCACAGACTCTAAAAGTCCCAGTGTCCTCTTTACTTAGTGCGTCTCAGCCTATATGGGAATGTGCGCAATCGTCGTTGGTAGGCCTACTTGTGTGTGATGGCCATCAGTTAGGCCCGTAGAATGGACCAACAGTAGTTCACCAACACCCACCTCACAAACAGCTTCCAAAACTCAACTCTGCCCTGTTCCACACAGGTTTTCCTAATCAATTGGAGTTGGAGGCTGGAGTCTTAACCTTGTACTCTCCTATTGGACGCCTGAGACAATAAGCCACAGCTGACGGTGAATTTGTGAATGAACTTGGGTTTCTTATTGGGTTAAAGGGCCTGTTTGGGAATATGGGCTGCGTCTCTACAACATACATGTTTGTATTTGCCAAAAGTTCACAAATCAAAAGGTAAAGAAAAAAATCAAACAAGGTGTTACTTTAAAAGACAATCCTCTTGTGTAGAACATCCATATCCCTTAGCCTATGTAAAATGGATGTTTTGACAATGTAAATAGGGGTACTGTGGATACATATGCATAGCATGTGTTATATATATATATATATATATATATATATATATATATATATATTCATGCCACATTAAGTAAACGTTGTTTCAGGAATATGAACTTAATGAGTTGTTCTTGATATTCACATTCTTGACATGTATGAAAATATCAATTTATTTAATTGAGGGAAAGTAAACAAGTCTTGTTCAAATTTACGTTTTAATGCATTTTAAATGTTCATAAATAAATATGATAGGCTATATAGTCTAATCTTTTGTTGCGAATAGCCTAATTTGTTTCTTTGTAAATAAAATGGACCATAAAACCAGTTAAAATCGGTTAAAAATGTATTGTTCTAACACAATACTGTTTTAATTCCTAAATTTTATATTTATGGGCTGTTTCACTGGGCTAACAGTGACATAAAAGGTGAAATGTTTGTCTTTGATATCGCAGCTTTGGATAACAAGCGTCACATCTCCCACCTTCACGCTGCTGGTTGGATCACCGTTTATACATGAAAAAAGTGCTGTGAATAATAATATTGTAGAAGTTTTTTTATTCACTTCATTTTATTCCAAAAAATAGCAAATAAATAGAAATTATATATATATATATATATATATATATATATATATATATATATATACACACACACACACACACATACATTATTAGTGTAGTAAAATGTTTTAAAATTAATATTAGAATATATATATATATATATATATATATATATATATATATATATATATATATATATATATATATATATATAGCCTATACATATTTATATATAGGCCCCCCTCTCTCTTTCTGTCTCTATCTAATTTGTTTTTATTTATTTATTTATTTATTTTTTATTTATCACACATTACACATTTACACATATATAGTGAAATTCTTTTTTCACATATCCCAGCTAAGCTGGGGTCAGAGTGCAGGGTCAGGATCTATCTATCTATCTATCTATCTATCTATATATATATATATATATATATATATATATATATATATATATATATATATATATATGCTAATTTATTTGTATAATTTATATTAATTATAAAAAAAAAAAAAAAACGTTTTTGTTCATAAA
This sequence comes from Myxocyprinus asiaticus, assembly GCF_019703515.2. Lineage (NCBI taxonomy): Eukaryota > Metazoa > Chordata > Actinopteri > Cypriniformes > Catostomidae > Myxocyprinus > Myxocyprinus asiaticus. The sequence goes on along the minus strand of NC_059383.1, from coordinate 31,518,240 downwards.
ATATTCTACAACGTTGTATAAGGTTTAGCTCATCCGCTTAAAGGGATGCGCGAGTTTTCAGCGGTGGTTTATTTCATTACTAGCTGTTTACAGTTCTTGGTCTATACAGACGCATCGATACAGCTGTGCACCCCCCGACCGAGCCGATCGGTGCAGATTGCGGCAGGAAGACGCGCCACAGGAAAGTGGATGGGGGAGGCATTGTGCAAAAAGAGCCCGGGGCACCCCGCGGCTTCCAGATCCAGAGTTGCGATGGCCGGCCATTAGCTGCCTTTCAGCACTGAACAATACGTCGCAACCCTTTGATTCCGCCTCTACCCCTCCTCCCCTGAAACAAACACTGGTCAAAGTCTCTGCTCTGCGTTATTCCGAAGTCTCTTTCCAGCATTAAACCGCACAAATATATGGGAGTCTGTATATGCAGAAGACGTTATGAGAGATGTTAAGGGATGAAGTTGTCACCCATATAGTGGCCCCAGAAAGTTTGGATACTGAAGCCACACTTACAATTATGTATGCACGTCTTTGCATTATATAACATTTTAAACAATAATTATTTTAATGTAATTATTTCATTTTTGTTTAGATCTGACAAATTACATTACAAATGCAACGCACACAAAACAGTTCCCTGAAAACAACTCTTCTGATGAACGTGTTTTCAATTACTGAGTTTAAGTAATTCTGGTGCTGTTTATGAAATTCTTGAAAAAATATATGTTGGCCTGAGAAGTGCAGAACAAACTTTTATTAGCAGGCATATTTCTTAAAAAAATTAGCAATAGAAATTTTATTTAAAAATGATTAATATTTGAAAAACTTTTGTCCACCAAATCAGTCATGTAGTTTAACCAATGTACTGGTATCCATTTAGCTGTCATGTGAACAAAATAAAACATAAAACTGAGTGGACCCCTTCAGACCGTTCCAAAAAGCATTATTTTGTTATTTCATTAAATATTAATATTTTGACATTTTTATAAAAATGCATGTTTTGTTTACAATTCCTGATATTTTGTACAAAATATTTTTCACCTTGAAAAATACGTTTTAAAACTTTGAATCAATATTCTGAAATTTTTGTGAAAAGGCACATTGTGTTCAAGATTTGTTATTTATTTATTTATTTTTTTGTAGAAAATGCTATAAATGTTTTCAATAATTTGTGAAACAAACATGAACTCAAAGATCACATTTCTACGAACTTGACACGTTTTAAACTTGATTTTTTAAAAGATAAATAAGAAAAAAATGGTCGGGGTTGGGGAGACACTGTATAACTGTGGGCCCTACTTTGATTCCCATGTCTAATCCCTCTGAAGCCTCACCACCCACCCAGGGCATCACACACACCCGCAAGCACCATCAGTACAAGCACAGCTAACTCAAATCTTGAACAATCAACCCCCTGCCTTCAAACACACTCTGGCAGACCAGGAGCTATTGGTCACAACTGAGGTCTCCATCTCTCCTAGTTACAAAGCCGAGGAAAGGACACACAGGAGGCCTTAGGGGCCAGTCAAAGGTCTTAAAAGACATCAAACCACTGCTGCAGGCATTGTGCTGGCCCATGGACTTGGGTGGGGATTGTTATGTAAAATGCAGACAGAGGAGGAGAAAGTGATGACACTGGCTCGTGGGGTGTGCAGCGAGGGTTGGCTGAATCAGGATTAGGCCCAACACACTCCCAGGTGGCTTTTTTTTTGCAGGCTCTGTCTATTTAAATGGCTTGTATCCTGAAGGGTCTTGAGAGGAGTCTAAACAGGGAAAACACTCAGCTAAACACACTATACCTGAGTTAACTTCATCAGAGTAAATATTAAATGAAATTCAGAAAGGGAGAATGTACATTCAGGCGATCCTTTTTGCAAAATAAACCCAGACAAAGTGATCAGGACCCCAATGTGATGTTGTGAACAAAATCGGTTGCCTATAATGGTCAATTTTACAGTGTAGTAGGCATTATATGAAAATATTTGATCACGGATTGACCAATCAGAATCAACTGTTCAAGGTAAAACACATGGGATTTAATTTGCTCTTGATGTGCTTGCAGTGAGAAACTGTTTCTGGATGCCTGGTAAAATAAAACAACAGCTCTGCCCCACCATGGTTTACATTTGATGCATTCTGGAACATTTCAGAAGATGGTTGTATCTTGGGTTGCATCAACCTCTTAGAATTACATATTATAGACCTGTGAACCAAGTGTTATTGGTTTTAATGGACAACAGTAAATGGTGTATATGTTTGAGGTAAAATATAAGACGTGGATTTTCAGTGAGTTGAAATGTTGATTTTGATGCATAGATTAAAATCTAAAGATGGAAGGAAAACAAGGAAAAGTTGGATATCAAGCTTAACAGAAGAGCATTTCACAAATGCTCTTGCATACATCTATACAATGACCTTATGAGAATGACATAATAAAAACACATATTTTGGCAACAAATACAAATGTACTGATCCATCATTAAGTTCATCAACCCTCTCAGTTGCTTCTGATCTCAGTTTCACGCACAATAACATGACGCCCAGGCTATTATATAGTATAGTATCCAGAAGAGATACAGTGGGGTCTTAGGATTTTGTAAATATTAAAAAATTAAAACAAAGAAAAGTTATGATGTTAAATGAAGAGGAAATATCCATACCAGCACAGTTGCATACTATCAATTAAGCAACAGAGGGACATACCAAATACAAAAAATTCTGAAATTCATTTAAAAGTTTCATTATAAATATTATGCAAATAATTAATTTGTAATGAAAAAAAAAAAAAAAAAAACAGACACAAATTAAAAAAGAAACAAAAGAAGAATTTTCACAAGCGATCTCAGACTTTTGGTCCACACTGTAAATAAAAATGATCATATGCATCTATTCCATTCACACTTTTCAGTGGGAGTGTCCTTTTGCATGGATGGAAGGCAGCAGTGCATAGACAAGAATAACAAATACAGATGGTTGTGCATGCTTTACACATATTGTTTTGTCTCTTATTGAATGTGTAAAATATAATTAAGAAAATGATTCTATTTTTTGAAAGCCTAGACCAGACAAACAGATTCTTCACTTAGTTAAACAGTATATTTGAAACATGTGTTGGAGACACTTTTCAAAATATATATATATATATAAATATATATAAAAATTCTCACATCGACATGAATTAAGCATAATGTGAAGAATCCAATTAACTTTATGCTCAATTCTTAATAATGCACATTATCTAAAGATTATTCCATTCAGTTTGATGAAATTGTGTCATAAAATTGAAATGCGTAATTCTTGAATATAGGTCCTTCGAGTTTTAGTATCTAATAAAAAGGTATGTGATCTCTCTTCTCTCTACCCCTTTCACTTTATATAACCTGTCCGATGGCCTTTTGATTGCTTTTGACACCCTGCTGACGACCACGGCCTCTTTCCCCACATATCTTGATCGGGTGGCCTATGGCCGCCTTCCTCACCATTCACAGTTACAATGGCTCTTAATACCCCACCCCCCACCCCACATAGGCACCTCAATGAGGCTGGATCTGTGATGGCTCCTTCTGGAACCACACCTTATGGGGCATTTAAGTGGCCCATTGCAGAAAGGGTCTTAACTGGGGGAGGTTGTCTCTGCTATTGGCACATTCTTTTGAGGTGACTGAGTTGGAGAGGACAAACAAATATTTAAGCTATGGCTAAGAGCAAACTTGTCTTAGCATTGGCCTTGATCGGCCGTTAACAGAAACCAAGCGTCGACAGGTGTTTCAAGGGACTAACTTAAATCAGCAACTTGATTTAAGGTCAAACGTACACCTTTGAGAGTGAAATGAATTGACATTCATGTAGCTGATTCAACAGTTACCATAGTGAAGATTTAATGCACAAATGTAATGTCAAAATATTACTTCAGTTCAACTATTTCATGAAAAGCTTTATGTAAACAAACAAACAAACAAACAAACAATCTATTTCTTTAAAATGTATGTATTGTGTTTATTAAACAACTATACATTTATTGTCAGAAAACCTGTTTCTACTAGTATGAGAAATATTATTTAATTTATCTGTCTAATCTGTCATTTATATAGCACCTCAAAGGAATGTTCCAGGTTCAGTACTAGTTAAGCTCAATGGACAGCATTTGTGCCATATTGTTGATTACCACAAAAATGTATTTCAACTCGTTCCTCCTTTTCTTTAAAAAAAGCAAAAATCGAGGTTACAGTGAGGGATTTACAATGGAAGTGAATGGGGCCAAGTTTTGGAGGGTTTAAAGGCAGAAATGTGATGCTTATAATTTTATAAAAGCGCTTACATTAATTCTTCTGTTAAAACTCATGTATTATTTGAACTGTAAAGTTATTTCAATTGTCATTTTTACGGTCTGTTTTTGGGTTTTAGTGTTTGTTGACATTACATCGTCATGGTAACAAAGTTGTAAAACTGGCTATAACTTTACACAGAAACGCTTAGTTAGCAATTTTATCACACTAAAATCATGCTTACGCATATTGTTTATGTCTTGTGGCTATATTTTTGAAACAGTGAGTATTTTAAAGTAAAAAAATTAGCCCCCATTCACTTCCATTGTAAGTGCCTCACTGCAACCCAGTTTTTTGCTTTTTTTAAAGAAAAGGAGGAACGAGTCAAAATGAATTATTGTGGTAATCAACATTATGCAACAAATGCTGTCCATTGAGCTTAACTTGTGTTGAACCCGGAACATTCCATTAAGTACTTTTAAATATCTGTAGGCTACTGTACATTCTGTTTTACTACAAATCAATAAAATATTAAAATAATTTACTAGTAAAATCAAGCCATTTCAGTATTACCATAAACTACTATAATTCCAAGTCTGCTCACAGTTATCATGGTATTGAGTCTGATTGTCTTATAGCTAATGTGCGATAATGGCATTAATGCCACACCACAAAAAAGCCCAGTTTGTAGCCCACAAATATAAAAGAAATATTATGTAATGCAGTTTAACTTTGTTTTTTTACTGTATGTACACTAAAGGGACTTGAGCACAGGAGCCTTGATGTTTCTGCTTCAATCTATGTAGTATTACATTCCCTGACATAGCCATGATATCATAAAATGGAATGACATTTACTGGGGCACAAGAAGAAATACAATTAAAGATCATATGGAGAAGGGGAGAAATAGATTTCATATTTCACTGAAAGGCATACAAACTGAGAGGAAATTTACGGAACCAAAGTGACAAAAAGGAAATTAAACAGAACATTTATTAATCTCCTAAAAATGATATTCTTAAAGACCAGCATTAACAAAGACAGTAAGAAAATAGTATACAGATATGGACAGATAAGTAAATGTGTGAGAGACCACTGTGTATTGTTTTCAGTGGCAGATTTAGGCATGGGCGACATGGGCAACCGCCTGGGGCGGCATATTGCTATAATGTATATCATCTATTCTTCACTATCTTTATAGTGTAAGTGTATTATATGCTTTCAGTTTGTTCTGAGGGGCTGGCTGAGCGAAGGGCGTCAACCAAGACATTCCAGGAAGAAAAGTCATACATGTTTTTCACATGTGTGTTACATAGTATATGTGTGGTGCAACAGATGGTGCTTCAACCTATAGAAGAATGCTTTTAGGTCTGTTAGGCCTATTCTAAAAGTATGCAGGTGTGTGTCCAGGTCAATTGTGATTCCTCTGGGAGTGCAAGTTAGAGTCATCGAACAGTGGGTTTTTCACCTCCATCTCTCCAGTCTACAGAGAAAACAAAAAAGTTAAAGAAAATTAGTTTTATGGTTCTGGTTTTCCAGGCAGTATTAACATGAATAGTTCACCCAAAAATGAAAATTATTATTATAAATTATATTTACTCACCCTCATGCCATCCCAGATATGTATGACTTTCTTTCTTCTGATGAACACAAAGATTTTTAGAAGAATATCTTAGCTCTGCAGTTCATCACAATATAAGTGAATGGTGACCAAAACTTTGAAGCACCAAAAAGCAAATAAAGGCAGCATGATAGAAATCCAAAAGACTTCAGTGTTTTAACCCATGTTTTCTGAAGCGATCCAATCGGTTTTGAGTGAAAACAGACCAAAATGTATCTCATTTTTCACTGTACATCTTGACAGCAGTCTCTAGGAAAGATTTTACATTCGATTACACTTCCTGAAATCAAGATTGCCAAGGAGACTGCTGATGTCAAGATTTATGGTGAAAAAAAGTGTTACATTTTAGTCTGTTCTCACCCAAAAGAGTTTGGATCGTTTAAGAAAACATGGACTGAACCACTGGAGTCTTATTGATTACTTTTATGCTGCCTTTATGTGCTTTTTGAAGCTTCAAAGTTTTGGTCACCATTCACTTGCATTGTGAGGACCTACAGAGCTGAAATATTCTTCTAAAAAAAATCTTAGTCTGTGTTCCTCAGAAGAAAGTAAGTCATACACATTTGGGATGGCATGCCACCTTTAAGCCTTGAATTTTTATGTGGGAAACTGGTTCTGCATCTATAAACCACATAGATGTGTCTTATAAAAACCTGCAATGGCCAGTTTATTTATAAATTAGGTGAAAAAAGGAAGGGAGTGTTGGGGGGTGTGAGGTTACACAGTAAAATATTGCCGTGTACGCACCGGTGCCAAGCCAGGGCACTCATACACAGTGAAATCACCCTCTTCAGTCTCTTCGTCTGATGTGGCCCCAGACTCTGAGACTTTAGGTTCAGCTTTTTGCCTGCATTCAAAACAAAAAATAACAACATTAGACTCACAAATGTCTATATTTGCTATCATAACCCATTTTGTGATACTTACGCAAATAGTAGTAAAAGCATCACTCAGACACATCTTTCATAGTGCTACAGTCACTTGAGACCAGACAGTTAAGATCTGAAATTTGACTTGGTAAAGTCCGTAACATGCACAGTGCATATGGTTATTGCTTGTGCATACATGTATGTAAGTATGTAAGTGTGTTTATAAAAAGAGAAGCCAATATGAGGGAAGGAAATGAGTCAAGGAACATTATATATTTGTATCTTCATATTCTTAGCCAACAACATCTTAAAATAGTAACTTTTGTAACAATAAAATGCACAAATAATGTTGATGGCAATAACCAGGACAGTTAGCTAAGGGAACATAACTCCCGTAATAATTGTAAATAATCTTTCAATTCTATTTCTACTCAAGTAATATATAGATAAGCACTGTGCTTACTTCTCCATTGAAAGCATCTGTTGTTTCTGATGCTGATAGTGATACATCTGAGCACTGTGAGCTAGTGTTTTATCCCCAGACTAAAACAAAGAAAGAGAGCAAGTATGCAAGAGAGAGAAGAGAGAGAGAGAGAGAGAGAGAGAGAGAGAGCAAGAGTCAGACACCTTGTCTCTAGAAGAGAAGAGTCTAATACACACTCCACACACACATTCAAACCTCTTAAAGCTTGATTTTTTTAATTTATTACATTACATTAAAAGAAGTACTGCTGTAATGTTTATTTTATGTTGGTCATTTTTGACACATTTTGCATAATTTCGCAAAAACGTGAGAGTTGCTTACAGAGGTATGGCTATTATTGGGACCCGCTGCATGAGACGCAGGGTAATCGACCTTCTGAGCCAAATGAGCTTCTCTCTGTAACCTGCAAGAGACAAAAAAACCAAACTTATAGGAAACATGAGGTTTAGATATAGTTTTATTTTTTGTAAAATACATTTAAGAAATACATATCCATTTTTTCACTATTCCAATTTCTTTCAAAAAGGTACACTGCACTAGGACAAAACTACAATTCTGACAATTTATTATTGGTTAATTTTTTTGAAAATGTTAAATGTTAGTAAACTTTTTCAATTTAAAAATGTTGAAATATTTGTCAGAATATTTCATCTCAAAATAATGCCATAATCTTCAATTATGCATTTATTTATCATCACAATCAAGAATAATGTATAACCTGTTGATAAATATTGTGGAAAAAAAAAAAACTCCCACAAAAAAACAACAAAACAAAAAACTAAAACAAAACAAAACAAAACAAGATGCTCAGGACCTCAACATAAAGCGAAGATGTCTTGCATTATCCCGAGGTGGCTGAATGTACATTATCCCACTTATTACACAGCTTATTACCATATAAATAAATGTCCATTAAATAATGAAGTTTAAAATTGTATCACATGAAAAGAAAGGGACAGCAGGACAATGGTCAGTAATACAGTTTAGTGGTCACTGTACAAAAATATTTGAATGCAGAATGCCACGATTAACCAATCAGAAGCATTCCAGAGAGCTGTACAATAATTGTATACATTGAGATTGAAATCTCACATTACTTCTAACTAAAAAAGCTGATTTATCTTACCTGACCCAGCAGACAGCAGCGAGGATGATAGCTATGGTTCCCATTATAACACATAAAGATATCATCACTGCTCCAAGTGAAACCAACACATGAGAAGAGAGAGAAGGACACAGACAGGAGAAACTATGAGGAGCGCAGTCAAAAGAGGAATTTGGTGCATTATCAAAATAAGCCCCTTCATTCTGAGTTTGGACAACCCATCTTCCATCTGCAGGGTTTTGGGGGACACACTTAAAAGCACTTTAATGAGCACAACATGAGCATGGAGCATCTAAATTGGTTCGATACTGGCCAGAGAGGCTCACAGTGTCCTTAAATTTGAGCACAAGCAAATAGTGAACAATAAAACATCATGTGATAGGCCTGCTGTTATAATGGCACCTTTGTGGGGGATGTGGGCCAGGAAATTACACTTAAATACAATGAAATTACATTAAAATTTGTGCTTGGAAAGAGAACTGTGGAAATCCTGATCAAAGAATAATGATGTTAACAAAAATGTATAATAAATTAATTTGGACATCTGTGTTCACCAAAAAAAAAAATAAATAAAAAAAAAAAGAAACATCCTTGGGAGTTGTGTTAAACGAAGAGAGTGGAACACAACTCAAGCGTGAGATTGCTGTGTGTTTAATGGTGGTGAGAAAGGCAAGCGAATTTGGTCCCACACTTTTGCTCAGTGAATTTCCATAACCTTTCCAGTCTTGTGTGATTACTGGATAAGGATTTTAACAAATCATTTTATTACTTCTGGGGCAGATTTCCATTTGTTTGTCAGGTACCATGTCAGCATTCACAAAGAGCAATATATAGCTGATGAAATGTTTTAGAGCAGAGCATAAATAGAAAAATGCATATCTACTATAGAAATTCTCAATACTTTCTAACTATTTGACATTACTTTCCAGGCTTGGAAATAACACTTTTAAATTTCCCTTGTAACTCATGGTTTTTGGAAACCCTGAAATGACTAAACCTACATAAATCCTGTAATAATGACGAACCTAAATATTAATATAAAACAATAACCCGTCCTTATTTAACATCCCCAACTGAATAAATATGCACTGTACTTATTTTAAAAAAAAACGTCTCCTGATACACAGATCCTTTAGACTCTCGCCAACACGTCAATTACAAATAGATATATAAATAAAATCTGTTTTCGCATGCAAACTCTCATAACCCTATTACTCCTTTGATCCATTCTTTGAGATGTGAATGAAACAGAGGGTGGAATAAGACATGAAGGCTATTTTAGTGCTATAATAATAGCTGACCTAATTTTCTGAAAAGTCAACAGGGAGTCTTGGGTAAATCTGCTTATGACATATTTAAAGATGTTCTAACGATTTCTAAGAGATGTTGTTAAATCAGTACAATTTTAGTTCTAAAGATGTGAAACTCTGAAGAAAAGATACATACAGACTAGCAGGCTGTCTCTGGAGGGGTGGGGGTTGACAATCGGCCCACGACGGTTGGATGAGTCTGTGTGTGGCTGGGGAGGTTTGGGGGTCTGATGTGTTGGTGCTGAAGGGCCACTGGTTGTCGGTTTTAAAGTTGTGGTGTGAGACAGATTTTTCTGCCTTGATTCTGATGTGTGCGAAGAAGACTGTGAGGGAGAACCTAAGGGGTAGAGAATGAGAAAACTAAACAAATTTGACAAAAATCTGTCAATCTGTCAAAGAGTAAACTTATCTGGAGGCAAGGCATATCCAGGAAATTACTTTTGGGTGGGCCTCAATAAAAATGGATGGGCCAAATTTTCACCCCATTTTTTTTAATCAAATTTTCCTTAACAACAGAGAAACGACACATTCTGCAACTGTTCTTTCACTTTTTCAGAAATCAGAATTTATGCATTCTGGGCCTGGGTCTAATTTGGGTGGACCCAGTCCCACCCCAGCCCACCCTTGGCAACTGTCCTCTCTATTTTGAGGTCCATTAATAACGGACCACATGAGATCCACTTATAATAGTATATATATATATATATATATATATATATATATATATATATATATATATATATATATATATGCACCATTTTCCACCTTTTCTCTCACCCTCAAGCCCAAAGTATACTTCGGTTTTGACCCGAACGCTTTGCATCTGCGTATAGTCGAACGCTAGCCTTTCAAAGTATACTTCATTTGACTGTGCGCACATACACAGGCAGTTGGCGTATGCGCGCTACGACTGCTATGAGACACTGGACTATTTCTCTTCAGAAGATTAGACCCATGAAGTTGTCTTTATATTCCTTCAGACTTGAGTTATACAAATGCAAGCATCTCCAGACCTCCTCACACACGCAATCTTGACGTGCACATCCGCTGTTGTTGTTTCCACCTTCATCTCAAGTTTAGCGGAGAATACATCTTCTTCTAGCGCTAACCATTAATTAGTGCAAACCATTCCAGGCGCATGCTGTGCATTCAGAATACACGCAGTTTGAAAAATCAGGTCGCATGCGTTCAGTGCTCGGGCACTCTGGTGATGAAGAAATTTGCGTCACTTGTCCTCTACGAAGACGTCTAGCATTCGCGTCTGACCGAAGTATATTTTTGGGCTTTAGAAACAGGCATTATTTTGCTACTGTACTTTCAAAACTTCTATGTTAACACCCTCTTTGCATGTGTGAGCTTACTTACAGATTGTGGATTTGCTGTCGGGCCTCTTTTTGTTTACAATATCAAGAAAAATCACTTTTCTCATGATATGACCCCTTTAAAATGGTTTTGTTTAATTCAAATTAAAAACAAAATTATATTGTTGCTTCCCTAATGTTACTTTTCTTTGTTCTTGCTTTTAGAGCTTTTCACTGTCTGCAGATTCACTGTCTGTAAGCTGCAAATACTTTAGCAATATGTACTGTTATTTGTCATGTCGCTAAAGCACACTAAATTCAAATTGAAACTGAAACTAGCAGACAGAGATGAGTGAGTGAGGTGGAAAGAGGGTTGAGCAGGGTTTGCTCTGAATCATGACCTCTATAACCACTGTACTGCCATGTTAACCATCACCACACTGATATTATAAGCAGATAATTCAAACCTGGCTGCTTGACTTCTGACATTTGCTGCTTGGCAATAACAGAGGACAGATAGTCGATTTCTTCATCAACATCAGGAAGAGATGTCTCTTTACCTGAGGAAACAAAGACAGAATTTGAAAGGGTTATGATATTATTGCAAAAGAGTACCGTGGTGGTTTCAAGGTACAGTGATGGTATTACATGTTGCTTTGATAAATACCATGGTGTTGAATATTTACTTATTCACATACCATGGAATTCACATGGTACTACTTGGTACCGGTCGACCGATATGTTTTTTTTATTTTTATTTTTTAATGGCCAATGATACTGATGCTGATATCTAGAAAACATGGTGGCCGATGGCTAATATTATGCCAATATACTGTAGTATAGTACATGATAAAGTTTTTGAAATTCTGACATGAAATGACCACATATTTTACACTGCAATAACACAAAATCATCTTCTTCTTCTTCTTCTTTCTGCTGCTCCTGTTAGGGGTCGCCACAGCGGAACATCCGTGATCCGCATATTTAACTTGGCACAAGTTTTACGCCGGATGCCCTTCCTGATGCAACCCCCAGTGGCTGGGGGACTCTCACAGCAATTACACAAAATATTATTCAAAAATATTTGAAACCAAAAATCTGCATTATCCAATAACATATCTGATGATTTTGCAACACACTAACTGGAATGGCCCACTTGTGTTAATCAGCAAATCAGGCATAGTTATCGGCCGATAGGGTTAGGGCTATGATCTAAAAATTGCCAAATATCATACACTACTCCTTGATCCTTTTATTTTATTTAAAAAAAAACCTATCCCCTTTTCTCCCAATATGGAATGCCCAATTCCCACTACTTAGTAGGTCCTCATGGTGGCGCGGTTCCTCACCTCAATCCGGGTGGTGGAGGACAAGCCTCACTTGCCTCCGCTTCTGAGACCGTCAATCCGCGCATCTTATCACGTGGCTCATTGTGCATGACACCGCGGAGACTCACAGCACGGGAGGCTCATGCTACTCTCTGTGATCCACGCACAACTTACCACGCGCCCCATTGAGAGCGAGAACCCCTAATCGCGACCACAAGGAGGTTACCCAATGTGACTCTACCCTCCCTAGCAACCGGGCCAATTTTGTTGCTGAAGAGACCTGGCTGGAGTCGCTCAGCACACCCTGGATTCGAACTCACGACTCCAGGGGTGGTAGTCAGCATCAATACTCGCTGAGCTACCCAGGCCCCACAACTTGATACTTAAAAAATACTAAGGATATACCATGATACTGTAAATGTCCAACAACCAAGACATTACCATTGTACCATGTCCTAAAAACATGATACTTCCATGGTACATTTTTGTTAGTGTATTACTGGTATTCAAAGTTTGGTCTTGTGACCCTGTAGCAAATGGGAATATTCATGAAAATACAAACATATTAATATAGAAATTCTATGAGACTTTAAACGTGATGCATTGGGCAGTGTGTGTGTGTCCTGAGAAAATGAGAGTGTGCCAGGGTGTTGTTTGTTTGACACACTCTAAAAAGAAAACAAAGGCAGCACATGGTTTAATGGTACAGTTGGCCAGACAGTAAGCTGCATTCCAAGACAATGGAAGATCTTCCCCTTGGTAACCAGCCTGAGTGTGTGTGTGTATTTGTGCATGTGTGGCCAATGAGAAGGGGTGTGTGATCTCTCATTACCTCTTTACACACTCTCTATACTGGAACAAAACACTAACGAGATGTGGTCTTGTTTGGGAATTCTTATGATTGTGAATTTTCAATCAGTGTTTTGATTAATTGAAAGAACTGATTCATGGAAAAGAATCAAATGTTCATTGGCATTTTGCAATTGAACTTTAATGTTAACATAAAATGGAATTCACAATCTATTTTACATCCAAAATAAATATTCAACAAAAACAAAAACAAAATGAAGGGAAGGTCATGATTTTTTTCTTAATGATTAAAGAAAAATTTGATTAAAATCCTTGTGATATTTATAATTGTGATTAATTTTATATTGCCAACAAATGATCTATCTATATATTTTGTACATTTTTTAACATTGGAAATACAATATCAAATATATATGTTTGTTATTTGTAAATGCTGTCGCTTTAAATAATTTCCCAGCCTGGTTTCATACATTGATATATGTAACCTACTGTATATGGTTAACTGCTATAGGGATGTGGGAGGTGAGGTGCTGCATGCGACAAAGCTTGTGCATGCAATGAGCTGTTGCAAAAAGTGACATGTTCATATTAGCAACTTCATTAATAAATTAAAAAGTTTGTGTAACTGGTACATGTTAAAGGGGCAGTTCACCCAAAAAATAAAATTGTTCCAAATACATGTTATTTGTTTCTTCTGTGGAACACAAGAATGTTGATGCTGCTCTGTTTTCCGCATGTTGACCAAGGCCAACATTCTGCTTAACATCTCCTTTTGTGTTTTACAGATGAAAGTAAGTCATACGGGTTTGGAACAAACAAGTAGTTGAGTAAATGACAGAATTTATTTTAATTTCGTTTAAACAAATAGTTCGACCAAAAATGTTAATTCTCTCAGCATTTAGTCTTCCTCATGCCATCCCAGATGTGAATGACTTTCTTTCTTCTGCTGAACAGAAACAAAGGTTTTTAGAATAATATTTCAGCTCTGTAATACAATGCAAGTGAATGGTGGCCAAAATTTTGAAGCTCCAGACAGCACAAAAGGCAGCATTAAAGTTAAAGACTCCAGTGGTTAAATCCATGTCCTCTGAAGCGACCCAATTGGTTTTGGGTGAGAACTGACCAAAATATAACTCCTTTTTCACTGTACCACTGCAGTCTCTGGGCACGATCATGATCTTAAGTTTGATTACACTTTTTTGTGCTTGACATGCCCAGAGTGCTAGATGGCGCTAGGAAGTGTAAACAAGCTTGAAATCATGACTGACAAGGAAACTGCTGATGTCAAGATTCATAGTGAAAATGGAGTTACATTTTGGTCTGTTCTCATCCAAAATTGATTGGACTGCTTCAGAAAACATGGACTAAACCACTGGAGCTATATGGATTACTTTTATGCTGCCTTTATGTGCTTTTTGTAACTTCAAAGTTTTTTTCACCAATCACTTGCATTGTATGGACCTACAGAGCTGAAATGTTCTTCTAATAATCTTTGTTTGTGTTCTGCAGAAGAAAGAAAATCATACACATCTGGGATGGCATGAGGGTGAGTAAATGATGAGAGAATTTTCATTTTTTGGGTGAACTATTCCTTTAAGACTTGCTTTAGCCCTGTATCAACACTAAAGTGGCGACAGACCCAAGCTACTGGAAAAGCGAAAGTTTATTGTCATGGTGTATATTTAGTCTACAGAGGATTGGCCATCTGCCTCCTGGAACAAGCCTGATGTGATACAACAGCACATATCACTGTCTGCTTTGTTACAGGCTGAACACCCCCCACAGTCCAGGTTGATGTCCTCCACAGCAGGTGTCAAAGAAGGCGGGTCAAACCATCTGTACTTTTTAAGGGGGGTTGATGGAACTGACAAGCGGACCTGTAAAAGTGTGCTTTACACAAAGTGAGTGTTCAGTACAGCTTAACTGAAGAGACTGATGTACATCAAGGGGAATGACATTGCATCCAACATTAAACAACTCATCTCACGACACCTGCATTCTGTTCAGATCGTGATGCTGTAGCTTTTTTAGAACAAGTGTGTTCGGTCTGAACAGCCCTCAAATAAGACTCTCAATGTACAAGAAAATCAGACAAGTAGTTCTGCAATTTAAAATGCTACTTCATCTTTACACTATGACCGTAACTTATTCAAAAGATTAGGAAATCAAATGATTTTATGAGTCATTCTTTTCTGTTATGAAATGAGTGTGAGACAGAGAGAGAGAAAAAGCGTATTGCCCTATCTTATTTCACTCCACCATATCAAAACTTAATTAGTGCCATCATTATTACTCGTTTTAGGAATTTGAACAAACCCTTCAACCATGTTTGATTGCAGCTTAGAAAAATGGACTTAAAACCTGTTTTATTCATACATTGGTCACAAAATTTGATCTGATCATTAACTAAGTCACAAACATAGATAAACACAGTCTGCTTAAACAACTAACACACAGCTTTACAACAGCTCTGATCTCGCATCTAAAACCCCATTATTCCTCAAGCTATTTTTGAAAGAGTAACTACAGAATCTTTAATAATTTACAGTACATCCCTTTCAATGCTGATAATATTATGATAATGTTATTAATATGGGGAATTTTACTTAATGTAAATTGGTATTATGAATTAGTTCATTAGTTAGAGCAGGGGTTTTCAAAGCCACATTGGGGGCAGTGGTAGCTCAGCAGTTAAGGCTCTGGGTTACTGATCAGAAGGTCAGGGGTTCAAGCCCCAGCACTGCCAAGATGCCACTGTTGGGCCCTTGAGCAAGGCCCTTGACCCTATCTGCTCCAGGGGCGCTGTATCATAGCTGACCCTGCACTCTGACCCCAGCCTAGCTGGGATATGTGAAAAAGAAGAATTTCACCATATATGTGCAAAATGTATAATGTGTGATAAATAAAGAAAATTATTAATTAAAATTATTATCAGTGGATTCATCGATCTGGAGTGCAAAACATGGGCTGCGCCAGATGCTGTCTAACACTTGCTCCTTCACATCCTGTGCAATGTCAGAGATGCGCCGACCCACTGTGTTGTCAAAAAGTGGAATAGAATCAAGCTTAGAAGCCGCTGCCTCTCCTACCATCAAGGAACACATATCTTTGGCTGACGGCAGAATAAATGTCTCTCTGATGTTATTTGCTTTGTTCACCTTGGCAATACGCAGCGCAACGTGATATGAAGCTTTACATTTTATTTGACAAATTCTCTGACCTTGAAAGGCTTGAATTTTTCTTTGGGTCTTTCATAAGTTCACAGTATGCCCACCTCTTCAGACACTACCACACCACTGGGATAGCTACAACAACATTTAGGACCAATAGCTGGTCGTTAAAATGAGATTTGGACATGATTATGCTACCATCTAGTGGTGACTTCATGAAGGACCAGTTGAAGCCATTAAAACTAATTTTTTTAACCACTCCACAGATTTCATATTAGCAAACTGTAGTTTTGGCAAGTCGTTTAGGATATCTACATTGTGTATGACAAGTAATTTTTCCAACAATTGTTTACAGACAGATTGCTTCACTTTTAACTGACTATATCACAATTCTAGTGGGTCAGAAATTTACATTCATTAAGTTAACTGTGCCTTTAAGCAGCTTGGAAAATTCCAGAAAATGATGTCAAGCCTTTTGGCAATTAGCCAATTAGCGTCTGATAGGATACTTGGCTAATTAGTGTCAATTGGAGGTGTACCTGTGGATGTATTTTAAGGCCTACCTTCAAACTCAGTGCCTCTTTGCTTGACATCATGGGAAAATCAAAAGAAATCAGCCAAGACCTCAGAAAAAACATTGTGGACCTCCACAAGTCTGGTTGATCCTTGGGAACAATTTCCAAATGCCTGAAGGTACTACGTTCATTTATACAAACAATAGTACGCAAGTATAAACACCACGAGACTACGCAGCCATCATACCGCTCAGGAAGGAGACGCATTCTGTCTCCTAGAGATGAATGTAGTTTGGTGCGAAAATTGCAAATCAATCCCAGAACAACAGCAAAGAACCTTGTGAAAATGCTGGTGGAAAAAGGTAGACAAGTATCTATATCCACAGTAAAACGAGTCCTATAGCAACATAACCCGAAAGGCTGGTCAGCAAGGAAGAAGCCACTGCTCCAAAACCACCATAAAAAAGCCAGACTAAAGTTCACAAGTGCACATGGGGACAAAGATCTTTCTTACCTCTGGTCTGATGAAACAAAATGGCCATAATGGCCATTGTTATGTTTGGAGGAAAAATGGTGCAGATTGCAAGCCGAAGAGCTCCATCCCAACCGTGAAGCATGGGGGTGGCAGCATCATGTTGTGGGGGTGCTTTGCTGCAAGAGGGACTGATGCACTTCACAAAATAGATGGCATCATGAGGAAGGAAAATTATGTGGATATATTGAAGCAAAATCTCAAGACATCAGCCAGGAAGTTAAAGCTCGGTCGCAAATGGGTCTTCCAAACAGACAATGGCCCCAAGCATACCTCCAAAGTTGTGTCAAAATGGCTTAAGGACAACAGAGTCAAGGTATTGGAGTGGCCATCACAAAGCCCTGACCTCAATCCAATAGAAAGTTTGTGGGCAGAACTGAAAAAGCGTGTGCGAGCAAGGAGGCCTACAAACCTGTCTCAGTTACACCAGTTCTGTCTGGAGCAATGGGCCAAAATTCCAGCAACTTATTGTGAGAAGCTTTTGGAAGGCTACCCAAAACATTTGACCCAAGTTAAACAATTTAAAGGCAATGCTACCAAATACTAACAAAGTGAATGTAAACTTCTGACCCACTGGGAATGTGATGAAAGAAATAAAAGCTGAAATAAATCACTCTCTCTACTATTATATTGACATTTCACATTCTTAAAATAAAATAGTGATCCTTACTGACAAGAGACAGGGAATGTTTTCTATGATTAAATGTTTAAATGTATTTGGCTAAGGTGTATGTAAACTTATGACTATATATATATTTCAAACCGGGGTCTCCGGCATAGTAGGCGGGCGTGCTAACGAGGAGGCTGAAGGCTATAGCCTCTAGCATCAATCGCTAATGTGCCTCTTGAGGCCAGGGGAATGAGGTTTATATGCACAGCACATACCAGCTGGCTACCGTTACACTCACTCCTCTAAACCTCACTCCCATCCGGGTCACGGCACCACTGTAACCAGTACTGCTTGACCCGCTCCGAGCGGGATTTGAACCGGTGTTGCCGGCATGGGAGGCGGGCGCGCTAATGAGGAGGCTAAAGGCTACAGCCCCTAGCGTCAGTCGCTAGTGCACCTCAAGAGGCCAGGGGAGTGAGGTTTATACACACAGCACATACCAGCTGGCTACCGTTACATATATATATATATATATACTGTAACACTGCAATGACACATCAAAACATAAAAAAGTAACTGATTATGTGTGATTCACAGATACATGTGAAAGCTAGCTTTAACCCCTATTTAATACTGTCGGACCATTTCAGTTATTATGATGATTTGTGCAGTCATGTTGGTGTTTAAATCGGGCAGGTGTTTATTGACTGATGCCTTGGTCTCTGGTGTCTCTTTTGCATTGGATTCACATCCAATCAGACATGAGAATGAGACCACTGACCCAGAAAGATGGATGATGATTAGTCGGAGGCTCTCCGGTTTAATGGATGGCTATTAAATACACTACCCAACCTCTTCTCCCACATCAGCCCTCGACCAATCTAACCCAAATTCAAGGGCTGGAAAATTCAGGCTCAGCTTTCAAGAGTATTATAACAATGTAAAAAAATCTATACAAACTAACTATGAAAAAAATCCATATTAATTTTACTGGTCTCAGTTTTCAGTCAGTCTGTTTACTGTCATTTTCTCTTGCTTCATAATATAATTAACCCTTGCCTTAATGTATGCCAGTGTGCTTTTGATTATGTTCGCTTGTTCACTTGTTTACAAGAGCTATAACATATATACTACATGATGAAAGTGAAAATGTTCTTATGAAGGGTAGAATTCACAAAAATTAAACTAAATTTATAATGACATTAAATTAAAATTAATTTAAGAGGGTTTGAAACCAACATACAAAACCTCTGCTAGAGAAAACACAAATTTGCACAATTGGACTTTTGGCAAATAGTTACAGAGATATAGCCCTTGTGACAACCTCCATGAGTGACAACTAGCCCCAGTCTCCCTTAAACATATATGGTCAACACCTGACTCACAGTACAAGTGAACATAGTAATAAATAGCCTACAAGAGAATGGGAATGTAGATGGTATAAATACAGCGCTTTCACACAGAACAATATATATATACATTTTTTTTTTTTAAATAGAACATTTACAATAAGGGTATATGTATGT